>NC_091307.1:37665610-37688110 GCF_038502225.1 Cherax quadricarinatus
CGCGACCCCTTCAAACATGCTGCTCCCCGCGACCCCTTCATACATGCTGCTCAACGCGACCCCTTCAAACATGCTGCTCCCCGCGACCCCTTCATACATGCTGCTCCCCGCGACCCCTTCAAACATGCTGCTCCCCGCGACCCCTTCAAACATGCTGCTCCCCGCGACCCCTTCATACATGCTGCTCCCCGCGACCCCTTCAAACATGCTGCTCCCCGCGACCCTTTCATACATGCTGCTCCCCGCGACCCCTTCAAACATACTGCTCCCCGCGACACCTTCAAACATGCTGCTCCCCGCGACCCCTTCATACATGCTGCTCCCCGCGACCCCTTCAAACATGCTGCTCCCCGCGACCCCTTCAAACATGCTGCTCCCCGCGACCCCTTCAAACATGCTGCTCCTCGCGACACCTTCAAACACGCTGCTCCCCGCGACCCCTTCAAACATGCTGCTCCCCGCGACACCTTCAAACACGCTGCTCCCCGCGACCCCTTCAAACATGCTGCTCCCCGCGACCCCTTCAAACATGCTGCTCCCCGCGACCCCTTCAAACATGCTGCTCCCCGCGACCCCTTCAAACATGCTGCTCCCCGCGACCCCTTCAAACATTCTGCTCCCCGCGACCCCTTCAAACATGCTGCTCCCCGCGACCCCTTCAAACTTGCTGCTCCCCGCGACCCCTTCAAACATGCTGCTCCCCGCGACCCCTTCAAACATGCTGCTCCACGCGACCCCTTCAAACATGCTGCTCCCCGCGACCCCTTCATACATGCTGCTCCCCGCGACACCTTCAAACACGCTGCTCCCCGCGAACCCTTCAAACATGCTGCTCCCCGCGACACCTTCATACATGCTGCTCCCCGCGACCCCTTCAAACATGCTGCTCCCCGCGACCCCTTCAAACATGCTGCTCCCCGCGACCCCTTCAAACATGCTGCTCCCCGCGACACCTTCAAACACGCAGCTCCCCGCGACACCTTCAAACATGCTGCTCCCCGCGACCCCTTCAAACATGCTGCTCCCCGCGACCCCTTCAAACATGCTGCTCCCCGCGACACCTTCAAACACGCTGCTCCCCGCGACACCTTCAAACATGCTGCTCCCCGCGACCCCTTCAAACACACTGCTCCCCGCGACACCTTCATACATGCTGCTCCCCGCGACCCCTTCATACATGCTGCTCCCCGCGACACCTTCAAACATGCTGCTCCCCGCGACCCCTTCAAACATGCTGCTCCCCGCGACCCCTTCAAACACCCTGCTCCCCGCGACACCTTCATACATGATGCTCCCCGCGACCCCTTCATACATGCTGCTCCCCGCGACACCTTCAAACATGCTGCTCCCCGCGACCCCTTCAAACATGCTGCTCCCCGCGACACCTTCAAACATGCTGCTCCCCGCGACCCCTTCAAACATGCTGCTCCCCGCGACACCTTCAAACATGCTGCTCCCCGCGACACCTTCAAACATGCTGCTTCCCACGACACCTTCAAACACGCTGCTCCCCGCGACACCTTCAAACACGCTGCTCCCCGCGACACCTTCAAACACGCTGCTCCACGCGACCCCTTCAAACACGCTGCTCCCCGCGACCCCTTCAAACACGCTGCTCCCCGCGACACCATCAAACACGCTGCTCCACGCGACCCCTTCAAACACGCTGCTCCCCGCGACCCCTTCAAACACGCTGCTCCCCGCGAAACCTTCAAACAGGCTGCTCCCCGCGACACCTTCAAACACGCCGCTCCCCGCGACACCTTCAAACATGCTGCTCCCCGCGACACTTTCAAACACGCTGCTCCCCGCGACACCTTCAAACATGCTGCTCCCCGCGACACCTTCAAACATGCTGCTCCCCGCGACACCTTCAAACATGCTGCTCCCCGCGACACCTTCAAACACGCTGCTCCCTGCGACCCCTTCAAACACGCTGCTTCCCGCGACCCCTTCAAACACACTGCTCCCCGCGACCCCTTCAAACACGCTGCTCCCCGCGAATCCTTCAAACACGCTGCTCCCCGCGACCCCTTCAAACACGCTGCTCCCCGCGACCCCTTCAAAAGTGCTGCTTCCCGTGGCCCCTTCAAACACGCTGCTCCCCGCGACACCTTCAAACACGCTGCTCCCCGCGACACCTTCAAACACGCTGCTCCACGCGACCCCTTCAAACACGCTGCTCCCCGCGACACCTTCAAACACGCTGCTCCCCGCGAAACCTTCAAACACGCTGCTCCCCGCTACCCCTTCAAACACGCTGCTCCCCGCGACCCCTTCAAACACGCTGCTCCCCGCGCCCCCTTCAAACACGCTGCTCCTCGCGACCCCTTCAAACACGCTGCTCCCCGCGACCCCTTCAAACACGCTGCTCCCCGCGACACCTGCAAACACGCTGCTCCCCGCGACTCCTTCAAAGACGCTGCTCCCCGCGACCCCTTCAAATATGCTGCTCCCCGCGACCCCTTCAAACACGCTGCTCCCCGCGACTCCTTCAAAGACGCTGCTCCCCGCGACACCTTCAAACATGCTGCTTCCCGCGACCCCTTCAAACACGCTGCTCCCCGCGACACCTTCAAACACGCTGCTCCCCACGAACCCTTCAAACACGCTGCTCCCCGCGACCCCTTCAAACACGCTGCTCCCCGTGACCCCTTCAAACACGCTGCTCCCCGCGACCCCTTCAAACACGCTGCTCCCCGCGACCTCTTCAAACACGCTGCTCCCCGCGACACCTTCAAACATGCTGCTCCCCGCGACCCCTTCAAACATGCTGCTCCCAGCGACCCGTTCAAACATGCTGCTCCCCGCGACCCCTTCAAACATGCTGCTCCCAGCGACCCGTTCAAACATGCTGCTCCCCGCGACCCCTTCAAACATGCTGCTCCCAGCGACCCGTTCAAACATACTGCTCCCCGCGACCCCTTCAAACATGCTGCTCCCCGCGACACATTCAAACATGCTGCTCCCCGCGACGCCTTCAAAAACGCTGCTCCCCGCGACCCCTTGAAACATGCTGCTCCCCGCGACCCCTTCAAACACGCTGCTCCCCGCGACCCCTTCAAACACGCTGCTCCCCGCGACCCCTTCAAACACGCTGCTCCCCGCGACACCTTCAAACACGCTGCTCCCCGCGACCTCTTCAAACACGCTGCTCCCAGCGACCCCTTCAAACACGCTGCTCCCCGCGACCCCTTCAAACACGCTGCTCCCCACGACACCTTCAAACACGCTGCTCCCCGCGACACCTTCAAACACGCTGCTCCCCGCGACCCCTTCAAACATGCTGCTCCCCGCGACCCCTTCAAACACGCTGCTCCCCGCGACACCTTCAAACACGCTGCTCCCCACGAACCCTTCAAACACGCTGCTCCCCGCGACCCCTTCAAGCACGCTGCTCCCCGCGACCTCTTCAAACACGCTGCTCCCCGCGACACCTTCAAACATGCTGCTCCCCGCGACCCCTTCAAACATGCTGCTCCCAGCGACCCGTTCAAACATGCTGCTCCCCGCGACCCCTTCAAACATGCTGCTCCCAGCGACCCGTTCAAACATGCTGCTCCCCGCGACCCCTTCAAACATGCTGCTCCCAGCGACCCGTTCAAACATACTGCTCCCCGCGACCCCTTCAAACATGCTGCTCCCCGCGACACCTTCAAACATGCTGCTCCCCGCGACGCCTTCAAAAACGCTGCTCCCCGCGACCCCTTCAAACATGCTGCTCCCCGCGACCCCTTCAAACACGCTGCTCCCCGCGACCCCTTCAAACACGCTGCTCCCCGCGACCTCTTCAAACACGCTGCTCCCCGCGACCCCTTCAAACACGCTGCTCCCCGCGACACCTTCAAACACGCTGCTCCCCGCGACCTCTTCAAACACGCTGCTCCCAGCGACCCCTTCAAACACGCTGCTCCCCGCGACCCCTTCAAACACGCTGCTCCCCACGACACCTTCAAACACGCTGCTCCCCGCGACACCTTCAAACACGCGGCTCCCCGCGCCCCCTTCCAACACGCTGCTCCCCGCGACCCCTTCAAACACGCTGCTCCCCGCGACCCCTTCAAACACGCTGCTCCCCGCGACACCTTCAAACACGCTGCTCCCCACGAACCCTTCAAACACGCTGCTCCCCGCGACCCCTTCAAACACGCTGCTCCCCGCGACCCCTTCAAACACGCTGCTCCCCGCGACCTTTTCAAACACGCTGCTCCCCGCGACCTCTTCAAACACGCTGCTCCTCGCGACCCCTTCAAACATGCTGCTCCCCGCGACCCCTTCAAACACGCTGCTCCCCGCGACCCCTTCAAACACGCTGCTCCCCGCGACACCTTCAAACACGCTGCTCCCCACGAACCCTTCAAACACGCTGCTCCCCGCGACCCCTTCAAACACGCTGCTCCCCGCGACCCCTTCAAACACGCTGCTCCCCGCGACCCCTTCAAACACGCTGCTCCCCGCGACCCCTTCAAACACGCTGCTCCCCGCGACCTCTTCAAACACGCTGCTACCCGCGACCCCTTCAAACACACTGCTCCCTGCGACCTCTTCAAACACGCTGCTCCCCGCGACCCCTTCAAACACGCTGCTCCCCGCGACCCCTTCAAACACGCTGCTCCCCGCGACCCCTTCAAACACGCTGCTTCCCGCGACACCTTCAAACACGCTGCTTCCCCTCGTCCCCTTCAAACACGCTGCTCCCCGCGACACCTTCAAACACGCTGCTCCCCGCGACACCTTCAAACACGCTGCTCCTTGCGACCCCCTCAAACACGCTGCTCTCCGCGACCCCTTCAAACACGCTGCTCCCCGCGACACATTCAAACACGCTGCTCCCCGCGACACCTTCAAACACGCTGCTCCCCGCGACCCCTTCAAACACTCTGCTCCCCGCGACCTCTTCAAGCACGCTGCTCCCCGCGCCCCCTTCAAACACGCTGCTCCCCGCGCCGCCTTCAAACACGCTGCGCCCCGCGACCCCTTCAAACACGCTGCTCCCCGCGACCCCTTCAAACACGCTGCTTCCCGCGACACCTTCAAACACGCTGCTCCCCCTCGTCCCCTTCAAACACGCTGCTCCCCGCGACACCTTCAAACTCGCTGCTTCCCGCGACACCTTCAAACACGCTGCTCCCCGCGAGCCCTTCAAACACGCTGCTCCCCGCGACCCCTTCAAACACGCTGCTCTCCGCGACCCCTTTAAACACGATGCTCCCGCTACCCCTTCAAACATGCTGCTCCCCGCGACCCCTTCAAACACGCTGCTCCCAGCGACCCCTTCAAACACGCTGCTCCCAGCGACCCCTTCAAACACGCTGCTTCCCGCGACCCCTTCAAACACGCTGCTCCCCGCGACACCTTCAAACACGCTGCTCCCCGCGACCCCTTCAAACACGCTGCTCCCCGCGACCCCTTCAAACACGCTGCTCCCCGCGACCCCTTCAAACACGCTGCTCCCCGCGACCCCTTCAAACACTCTGCTCCCCGCGACCCCTTCAAACACGCTGCTCCCCGCGACCCCTTCAAACACGCTGCTCCCCGCGACCCCTTCAAACACGCTGCTCCCCACGACCCCTTCAAACACGCTGCTCCCCGCGACCCCTTCAAACACGCTGCTCCCCGCGACCTCTTCGAACACGCTGCTCCCCGCGACCCCTTCAAACACGCTGCTCCCGCGACCCCTTCAAACACGCTGCTTCCCTCTACCCCTTCAAACACGGTGCTCCCCTCGACCCCTTCAAACACGCTGCTCCCCTCGACCCATTCAAACAGGTTTCTTCAATCGACCCCTTCAAACACATTGCTTCAATCGACCCCTTCAAACACGTTGCTTCACTCGACCCCTTCAAACACGTTGCTTCAATCGACCCCTTCAAACACGTTGCTTCAATCGACCCCTTCAAACACGTTGCTTCAATCAACCCCTTCAAACACGTTGCTTCATTCGACCCCTTCAAACACGTTGCTTCAATCGACCTCTTCAAACACGTTGCTTCAATCGACCCCTTCAGACACGTTGCTTCAATCGACCCCTTCAAACACACTGCTCCCCTCGACCCCTTCAAACACGCTGCTCCCCTCCACCCTTTCAAACTCCTTGCTTCAATCGACCTCTTCAAACACGTTGCTTCAATCGACCCCTTCAGACACGTTGCTTCAATCGACCCCTTCAAACACACTGCTCCCCTCGACCCCTTCAAACACGCTGCTCCCCTCCACCCTTTCAAACTCCTTGCTTCAATCGACCCCTTCAAACGCTTTGCTTCAATCGACCCCTTCAAACACGTTGCTTCAATCGACTCCTTCAAACACGTTGCTTCAATCTACCCCTTCAGACACGTTGCTTCAATCGACCCATTCAAACATGATTCTTCCCTCGACCCCTTCAGACACGCTGAGTTTTGAGCACAACCTGCCAAACAAGCCGGTTTCCAAACACCCTGGCTGCCAACACTGGCTAGCATACACCCTAGGTACCAAACACCCTGGCTGCCACACAATGACTAATATAAACCTTAGCTACCAAACACTGGCTACCATACACCCTAGCTACCAAACACTGGCTACGATACACCCTAGCTACCAAACACTGGCTACCATACACCCTGCTACCAAACACCCTGCTACCAAACACCCTGCTACCAAACACCCTGCTACCAAACACCCTGCTACCAAACACCCTGCTACCAAACACCCTGAATACAAAACATTGACTACCAAACACCCTGCTACCAAACACCCTAGCTACCATACACCCTGACTACAAAACATTGACTGCCAAACACTCTGCTACCAAACAGGCCTGTGAACTAGTGCCAAGAGTACATACCAATATTCCTCGTGTGTACTAGGGCCATGAGTACGTGCCAGTACTCTTCATATGTACTAGTGTCAAGAGTACATGTCAGTGCTCTTCATGTGTACTAGTACCGAGGGTGTGTTCAAGGCCTGTTGTGTTTGCGCCTCTGGCATTCACACCTGTTACATCACACTCCGTGACAGCCACACGCATAGTCACAAGCGTCACATCCCCTTCCCCCCCCCCCGTGACTACCACGCACGGGATCACAAGTATCACATCACACCACGTGACAGTCACACACAGAGTCACAGGCGTTTCAGCACACCAAGTGACCGCCACACACACACACACACACACACACACACACACACACAAGGTCACAAGCGTCACATCCCACCCTGTGACAGCCACACACAGGGCTACAAGCGTCACATCCCACCCCCGTGACAGCCACACACACACACACACAGGCAGGAACTATACATAGTTTTAAGACGAGATATGATAAAGCTCATGGACAGGGGAAGAGAGGACCACAGCTAGGGAAGGGACTGAAGGAAGGAACACTCCACGGGAAGGAACTAAAACACCTCAGAGGATGCAATGGGAGTCGCAGTGGGAGGTGGAAAGGGAGAGATCAGTTTTTGTCTATGGGCTAGACGAAGCTGAAGGGGAAACTTATGATGAAAGAAAGCAGGAGGAGAAAAAAGCGACTGAAGGTATCATGAAGGTGATAGGGGAGGGAGACATAACTCAGGTGGCAAATTTTCGGAGAATCGGGTGGTTCACAAAGAGAAGGAAACGGCCTCTCAAAGTAATTTTCAAGTCAGAATCAACCAGAACCATGATCCTGCAGGAGAAAGCACGGCTGAGAGGCAAACAGGAGTTCATGAGTGTGTACCTCGATCGAGACAGAACACAGGAGGAAAGGATGATACTGAAAGAGAGAGTGCAAAAACGAAAGGAGGAATGGGAGGAAATGAAAAAGGAGAGCAGAATAACCCAGGAACAGGTGGAAGGACAAGCACACCCCCCAGAAACACCTGCAGAAGGACTCCAGCCACGACACCCCCAAGGCAACTGAACAATCCAAACCAACCATCGCACACCGATCCCTCTGTTCCCACCCCCCACATCACGAACCCTACCCCTACAGCAACCCCCTATGGGAGCTCTTTCTCCACCTCCACTGCAACCCCCCACAGGCCCCCACCAGGGCTCCTGCTCTCCCAACTCCAGTATTCCCCCAGGACCACAGTTACAGTATTAGAACAGAAGTTGAAGGTTTGGTACACAAATGTGGATGGATTAACGAATAGCAGTTACAGAAACAAAACTCACGGAGACAATAACAGATGCAATCTTCCCACCAGGATACCAGATCATGAGGAAAGATAGAAGGGGCAGAGGGAGAGGACGGGTTGCTCTGCTCGTAAAAAAACCGATGGAAAATCGAGAAAATGGGAGGCATAGATGAGACAGGAGAAAGGGACTACATAGTAGGTACACTTCAGTCTGGGGAGCACAAGGTGGTCATTGCAGTGATGTATAATTCACCACAGAACTGCAGGAGGCCAAGAAAGGAATATGAAAAGAGCAACAGAGCAATGGTGGACACACTTGCTGAGGTGGCAAGAAGAGCTCACTCCAGCAGAGCAAAGTTGCTGGTTATGGGGGATTTCAACCACAGAGAGATTGACTGGGAAAACCTGGAGCCACATGGGGGTCCCGAAACATGGAGAGCCAAGATGTTGGATGTGGTGCTGGAAAACCTCATGCACCAACATGTTAAGGACACTACTAGAGTAAGAAGGGAGGATGAACCAGCAAGATTGGACCTTGTGTTTACCCTGGGCAGTTCAGACATTGAGGACATCACATATGAGAGTCCCATAGGAGCTAGTGACCACGTGGTTCTGTGCTTTGAATACATAGTAGAGTTGCAAGTGGAGAGAGTAACAGGAGCTGAATGGGAAAAGCCAGACTATAAAAGAGGGGACTACATAGGGTTGAGGAACTTCCTGCAGGAGGTTCCGTGGGACAGAGAACTGGCAGGAAAGCCAGTAAATGAAATGATGGAATATGTAACAACAAAATGCAAGGAGGCAGTGGAAAGGTTTATTCCCAAGGGCAACAGAAACAATGGGAAGACCAGAACGAGCCCCTGGTTTACCCGACGGTGTAAGGAGGCAAAAACAAAGTGCAATACAGAATGGAGAAAGTACAGAAGGCAGAGAACACATGAAAATAGGGAGATTAGTCGCAGAGCCAGGAACGAGTATACACAGGTAAGGAGGGAGGCTCAGAGACAGAATGAAATAACATAGCATCGAAAATCAAGACTGACCCGAAACTGTTGTATAGCCACATCAGGAGGAAGACAACAGTCAAAGACCAGGTGATCAGACTGAGGACAGAAGGTGGAGAACTCACAAGAAATTATCAGGAGGTATGTGAGGAGCTAAACAGGAGATTTAAGAAAGTTTTTACAGTAAAGACAGGAAGGGCTCTGGGAAGACAGCACAGAAGGGAACATCAAGAGGGAATTTACCAACAAGTGTTGGATGACATGCGAACAACCGAGGATGAGGTGCAGAAGCTGCTAAGTGACCTTGATACCTCAAAGGCGATGGGACCGGACATCTCCCCATGGGTCCTTAGAGAAGGAGCAGAGATGCTGTGCGTGCCACTAACCACAATCTTCAACACATTCCTTGAAACTGGGCAACTACCTGAGAAATGGAAGACAGCAAATGTAGTCCCCATATTTAAGAAAGGAAACAGAAACGAGGCACTAAACTACAGACCTGTCTCTGACATGTATTGTATGCAAAGTCATAGAGAAGATTATCAGGAGGAGAGTGGTGGAACACCTGGAATTGAACAAGATTATAAATGAAAACCAGAATGGGTTCAAGGAAGGCAAATCCTGTGTCACAAACCTTCTGGAGTTTTATGACAAGGTAACAGAAATAAGACACGAGAGAGAGGGGTGGGTTGATTGCATTTTCCTAAAGTGCAGGAAGGCCTTTGACACATTTCCTCACAAGAGATTAGCGCAGAAGTTGGAGGATCAGGCGCATATAACAGGGAGGGCACTGCAATGGATCAGGGAATACCTGACAGGGAGGCAACAACGAGTCATGGTACGTGAAGAGGCATCACAGTGGGCGGCTGTGACGAGCGGGGTCCCACAGGGGTCAGTTCTAGGACCAGTGCTATTTTTGATATATGCGAACGACATGATGGAAGGAATAGACTCTGAAGTGTCCCTATTCGCAGATGATGTGATGCTGATGAGAAGAATTAAATCGGATGAGGATGAGGCAGGACTGCAAAGAAACCTGGACAGGCTGAACGTGCGGTCCAGAAACTGGCTTCTCGAATTCAACCCTGCCAAATGCAAAGTCATGAAGATTGGGGATGGGCAAAGAAGACCGCAGACTGAGTATAGGCTAGGTGGACAAAGACTACAGACCTCATTCAGAGAGAAAGACCTTGGGGTGACCATAACACCGAGCACGTCACCGGAGGCACACATCGACCAAATAACTGCTGCAGCATACGGGCGCCTGGCAAACCTGAGAATAGCGTTCCGATACCTTAATAAGGAATCGTTCAAGACACTGTACACAGTGTGTTAGGCCCATACTGGAGTATGCAGCACCAGTCTGGAACCCACACCTGGTCAAGCACGTCAAGAAGTTAGAGAAAGTACAAAGGTTTGCAACAAGGCTAGTCCCAGAGCTCAGGGGAATGTTAACGAGGAAAGGTTGAGGGAAATCGGACTGACGACGCTGGAGGTCAGAAGGGTCAGGGGAGACATGATAACGACATACAAGATACTGCGGGGAATAGACAAGGTGGACAAAGACAGGATGTTCCAGAGAGGGGACACAGAAACAAGGGATCACAACTGGAAGTTGAAGACTCAGACGAGTCACAGGGACGTGATGAAGTATTTCTTCAGTCATAGAGTCGTCAGGAAGTGGAATAGCCTAGCAAGTGAAGTAGTGGAGGCAGGAATCATACATAGCTTTAAGAAGAGGTATGACAAAGCTCAGGAAGCAGAGAGGGAGAGGACCTAGTAACGATCAGTGAAGAGGCGGGGCCAGGAGCTGAGTCTCGACCCCTGTAACCACAATTAGGTGAGTACACACACACACACACACACACACACACACACACACACACACACACACACACACACACACACACACACACACACACACACACACGGAAGGAATAGACTCTGAGGTGTCCCTGTTTGCAGATGACGTGAAGTTGATGAGAAGAATTCACTCGATCGAAGACCAGGCAGAACTACAAAGGGATCTGGACAGGCTGCAGACCTGGTCCAGCAATTGGCTCCTGGAGTTCAATCCCACCAAGTGCAAAGTCATGAAGATTGGGGAAGGGCAAAGAAGACCGCAGACGGAGTACAGTCTAGGGGGCCAGAGACTACAAACCTCACTCAAGGAAAAAGATCTTGGGGTGAGTATAACACCAGGCACATCTCCTGAAGCGCACATCAATCAAATAACTGCTGCAGCATATGGGCGCCTAGCAAACCTCAGAACAGCATTCCGACATCTTAATAAGGAATCATTCAGGACCCTGTACACCGTGTACGTTAGGCCCATATTGGAGTATGCGGCACCAGTTTGGAACCCACACATAGCCAAGCACGTGAAGAAACTAGAGAAAGTGCAAAGGTTTGCAACGAGACTAGTCCCAGAGCTAAGAGGTATGTCCTACGAGGAGAGGTTAAGGGAAATCAACCTGACGACACTGGAGGACAGGAGAGATAGGGGGGACATGATAACGACATACAAAATACTGAGAGGAATTGACAAGGTGGACAAAGACAGGATGTTCCAGAGATTGGACACAGTAACAAGGGGACACAGTTGGAAGCTGAAGACACAGATGAATCACAGGGATGTTAGGAAGTATTTCTTCAGCCACAGAGTAGTCAGTAAGTGGAATAGTTTGGGAAGCGATGTAGTGGAGGCAGGATCCATACATAGCTTTAAGCAGAGGTATGATAAAGCTCACGGCTCAGGGAGAGTGACCTAGTAGCGATCAGTGAAGAGGCGGGGGCCAGGAGCTTGGACTCGACCCCTGCAACCTCAACTAGGTGAGTACAACTAGGTGAGTACACAGGGACAACACGGTGTCAGTAAGCTTCTTTAAGCTGTTACTGATCTTGTTGCAGCTTGTGGTGACTTACCCACTAAGGTGAGGAGACGGAACAGACTTAAGCACAGTATTGAGCTAGAGTTCGTCAGAGCAACGCTGGCAGGAAATTCATCTGTATAAACTTGCATATATGGCTACAGTGGTGACCTATGGTAACCTCCCTAAGGTGTATAAATGTTGTAGCCAGCGGGTCCAGTGGCTTACGCACTGGCCAGGAGCTTTAAGACTCACTTGCCATGGGTTCTAACCCTCACCCTTACCGTGGTTTGTTAAGCACAGTCTCCCGGGTAGTGGCAGTGTGTATTGTAAGCTTTCATGATAGGCGCTAGTATCAAATGCAAAGTTAAGTATCACAGAACGGGTGGGGATCGTACCTACGACAGGCGTGTCCAAAAAGCATAGGCCGTTGTGGTAACCACAGTTATCGTTTTCAATGGTAGTACAATAAACCCAATAAAAATAAGCCACTTTGACTTTTTTGGGGGTTATCCTGGGTAATTTGCACTTATGTTACTATGTATGATAATTGTATTCATGTGTACATGTACCTTAATACACTTTACTTATTTACTTATGTACTTACTTGCTTGCTTACTTGCTTATTTACTATCAGTTGCTATAGGTTTGAAAATTTTATTATTACTAACCCGAAAAGTTCATTTAATGTATTCATCCGTACGTTATTTATCTCTGTGGTATTCATCCATGTGTTATTTATACCTGTGGTATTCATCAATGTGTTATTTATACCTGTGGTATTCATCAGTGTGTTATTTATACCTATGGTATTCATCCATGTGTTATTTATACCTATGGTATTCATCCATGTGTTATTTATACCTGTGGTATTCATCAATGTGTTATTTATACCTGTGGTATTCATCAATGTGTTATTTATACCTGTGGTATTCATCAATGTGTTATTTATACCTATGGTATTCATCCATGTGTTATTTATACCTATGGTATTCATCCATGTGTTATTTATACCTATGGTATTCATCCATGTGTTATTTATACCTATGGTATTCATCCATGTGTTATTTATACCTATGGTATTCATCCATGTGTTATTTATACCTATGGTATTCATCCATGTGTTACCAGCCATAACATTCTACAGATGCAGAGAGAACTCCATACCTCAACAGGAGACACTGTCTGCTACGTTTCAGTGGCTAAACATCGCCTGACCACTGAGTCGAGCACAGGTTAGCCAGTGATCACTGTTACTGAGATCCATTATGCTTCACCACATTCACCAGTGGAGTCCAATGAGAAAGATACAACTCTGTTAAGAATGAGATTTGAATTGGGAACAGACGAAGAGACATTTGATCAAAGAAGTCTTGTGAAGAAATGGTAGTGGCAGGGCGTCACCCAGCTGGTAAGAAGAGGTATTGTAGTGGAGTAGTTTTGTTAGCACGTGTTCCTACTACTAGGTAGGAAGTTGCGAGACTGGACCGGGTCTTTGTCTTGGTTCTTGTGTTTTATTCTCCGTCTCGTATTTATTTTCTTTTTTTATTATTTTGTGTAATAAAGTTGGTAGAATTACCGACAATATGTAAAGTAAAAGGACACAAGTGCAACTAATGTGACATTTTATTGTGGCAACGTTTCGCTCTCCAGGAGCTTTGTCAAGCCGTTACGACAAAGCTCCTGGAGAGCGAAACGTTGCCACAATAAAATGTCACATTAGTTGCACTTGTGTCCTTTTACTTTACATGTTATTTTGTGCCCATGAGATTTGGTAAGAAATGTATGTAGCCAGCTGACATTATAGAACAGAAAATTTTCATGGTTTATTTCGTATCCATCAGTCTTTGTATAACTTTGTTTTCATGTCGTCGTAAATATCTTTGGTGGATATTGCCTTTTATTTGTCAGCAGCTGTGTGGAATGTCGACCTGTTTTGCTTTTTGCATTTCTTCTTCTGATGAGTACGGATCTTCTGTTTTGATGTTTTTATAAGATTTACTTCTCGTAGTATAACTTATCTTTGCTCTAGGTATAAATTACGTGTTTTAATAAGTTCTTATGGAACAGATAATCTTCAGTATTTCGGCTGATAGGATGCTAGCCATCATGTGATTACTTATTAGAAACATGCTGTGATGTATATGGTTTAGACAACCAATGATGGACTGAACACATCGACTCCAGGCTGAGGAAATTATTACCTCCAACTCCTCATCATTTTCCACCGTTCATCTCTGTATTAGACTGAAGTCACTGGCTGGCGAAACATTTTCACAATAAAAATTACCGAATATTTAACAAGTGTCTCATTCTTGAAACATGTCTACTGCGTTGGAAGATCCTGAGTGTGCTACACTGAGGAGGTATGGGTGAATTATGTTTGATGCCGTCTTGATCCGTGTAGTGCCTCCTCTTTAAGGAATGGTTGCTGAATCTGCAATCATTCCTGGGGTTGTTTATTGAGTGACTTGCAGGATCAGGTGTGTTTACCTGTGCATGCAATATTTTTGGAACCACTGGGTTTTCTCATGTTATTTATCTCTTTACTTTTGGGTTATTTATCTGCCGGAATGTAGATGAAAGCACGTCGGTGAGTCTTTAGTTTTTGCTGTCTTTGAAGGTGTGTCCCACCTCACTATATTCGAAGAACATCTTGTCCATTAGGAGCTATTAAATGGCGAGATAGTTATATTTCTAGCAGATCCACCAAATACAGATGCAGCAGGTGTGGTAGTGAAATGAAGATGATGCAATTAGTCCATATTTGAAGTAGTCATTCCCTCAGCCTGGAAAAGAGTTCACCTCCAAGGTCTGGAACGATATGAAGCTGAAGCATGATAACGGAGGTGGAAGATGTCCTCTGTACCAAGATACCATTGTGTTGCAGTGTCTGACAGTTATGTTGAAAATGGCATAAAATACCGAATAAGACATGTGCAACAGTTGAATGTAGTGATGCAATAGTGTTGTTCCTGCTTTATGTTACGAGGATTCATGGGGATAATGGATGGCCTTGATTCTCACACCAGGGCTCGAAATATTTTTTTTCAGGTTTTTATTTTCATTATTGAGAATAAATTTTGGCATCAAAACGATTTCTGTCTTTTGTGTCGGTTTTGAGTTTATCTTCTCTGCTATGTGATAACCTTTTCCAAACTCTTCATTAAAAGGAATTTCTTCACCTTCTTTTTCTAAAGCATCTTTACTGAAGAATCTGTGATAATCAGGTCCTTATCAGGTCTGTATCAGGTCTGTATCATGTCAGCGTTGATATCACTGAAACAGTCGGAGATAAAAGAAAAATTGAATTGATAAGAGGTTAGAGAACTTAACGTTCGTGGTCATTCTGTTAAGTTCTTTCCGTTATTACTCCGCTAATTGGTTATACTCTCACTCAGTACACTTGCATGTTTGTTCAGAGAGTCTGAGGTCATCAGAAGCCTAGAGTGATGGTACATATGTTTACTGGGAGTAGCTGCTGGCGGCACGTGTCCAGCGGCACGCCGTCTTGGGTCAGAAATGTCAGATAAGTATGAAAATAGGACAAGTTCAGCAACAGGACATTAATTATAGAAATTATTCATTCACTGAGAGTTTTGTTAACCTAACTGCCCCATCGCCTAGTGGCTCTCGCTTCACACGGCGAGGGTCTGGGTTCGATTCTCAGCGAGGGTAGAAACATTGGGCGTATTTCTTTACACGGGTTGTCTATGTTCCCCATCAGTAAAACAGGTACTTGGGTGTTAGTCGACTGGTGTGGGTCGCATCCTGGGACAAAAATGACCTAATTTGCCCGAAATGCTCTGCATAACAAGCGACTTTCTATACAGTAGTATGTCATTGATGTTAGCTAGGACTGTACACCTTGTACATGTACGTACTTGTAGGAATAAAGGTATTATTATAATTATTATAGAGAAATGTGTTGATATGCTGCACGTACCTGGAATATGCCTGGAGGGGGTTCCTGGGGTCAACGCCCCTGCGACTCAGTTCGTGACCAGGGCTCACGGTAGATCAGGGTCTGATCAACTGGGCTGTTACTGCCGGCCTCGCGTAAACCGACGTACGAACAGCAGCAGCTACAAACAGCTCGGCTGGTCAGGTACTCACTTTGGGTGCCTGTCCAGCTCCCTCTTGACAACAGCCAGGGGTCTATTGGTAATCCCCTTACGTATGGTGGGAGGCTGATGATCAGTCTTGGGCCCCTGACACCTATTGTGTTGCACAGCCTGCTGAGACTTTTGTTTTCGTAAGGAGCCATATTTAGAGCAACACTGTGTTGCCCACTCCGTCGTAGATCCAACACCCCTGAGCAGGTCATTATATAACAATGACCAATGCCAGGGTTCTTTACCCTGAGTAATAAATTAGCAACAACCAACTGACTCAACATTCTTTCAGTGTTGGGGCCATAGAGTAGACATCATAAACCCACTTCTTGCCGCCTGTGCTTCACATTCATCAAGACTACATAGGTTATAAATGACCATAATTTTTAAAGGGGTGGACCGGTAAGCCAGCGGAAGGCCTCGGTCAGATGACCAAAAGCTCCAAAGGCGGGTCATCATCTGACTAAGACCCGCGTCAGGAAACATTTGTCCTGTTTCCTGACGAACCTTACCTAACCTAACCTATCAAGACTACGGCAGAGCACCTGCTGCTAGGCTGAGGGACCGAGTACCTCATCATCTACCTCTCCAGTCTTAACAATATGTATTATACTCACTAAGCCACTGGTTGGTGAAGCGTCTACATAATAAAAGACACCCGCTAGTTGCACATATATCTAAATCTTCAACTTTTACACATCAATTTTTTTTCGTATTGTAGTAATAACAAAATCAGCCTATCAACCTAACCTATCCTCCCAACAATTTTTGTATTATAAAACAATTTAAATTTCCTAACGTCTCTAACATTTATCAGAACTCTTCACTGGTTTTCCTCAGGGAAAATCCTCAGGGGACTTGACGCAGCTACAATTATCATAATATAATTTTACTACAAAAATTATTATAGCAAATATTCCATGTGTTATGCAGTAATCCTCTTTGCCTTAAAGCAGTTATTACACTTTTTTAATGCTACAACATTTATATTTTCATCAAACAAAAAAAATTATTTAAATTGTAAATTCAGAGCATGTAATATTTTCTCGTGACACAGATTTTAATGAAGCCTAACATTTTTATTTTTTATGGGTGGGGGTGAGGGTTTTAAAACAATTAACTGGTTGGAAAGATACATATTTGACCAGTGAGGCATTTAGCCAGTGTAATAAACGAATATATACATATCTTCATTTTACATAAAATTTTAATTCATTAGCACAAAGTTGAATATTATTTATAAAAGCGGGAACATTTCCCCCCCTGGATGTTAAAACGGAAACTTTCATAAGCTGCTCGTTTAAAAAGTTATTAAAAAATACACGGGTACAGTAGGCTACAGATTTCACTGAAATATTGGATAACACTGAGTAAAAAATTAGGCCACTACAGCTGACCAATACCGGCTGACCTGCGCCTATTTTTCATGACAGCGGCGGCTCATAAATCCAGTACGGCGCACAGGGCAAAGCTTCCCCCTGTTGGTGGTGCATGTCAGTGAGTGGAGCAGTGTTTGTTGTACTGCCAGGGGTGGCAGTGGTACTGCCACCCCTGGCAGTACTACTGCCAGGGGTGGCAGTACTACTGCCAGGGGTGGCAGTACTACTGCCAGGGGTGGCAGTGGTACTGCCAGGGGTGGCAGTACTACTGCCAGGGGTGGCAGTACTACTGCCAGGGGTGGCAGTACTACTGCCAGGGGTGGCAGTACTACTGCCAGGGGTGGCAGTACTATTGCCAGGGGTGGCACTACAAGAAGCATAAAGATTTCTTCACCATGAATAAGAATAATCTTTGTGAAGTCTCAACAGTTGTAAGTAATTTAACATCCCAATAAACAGCAACGTCACCATAAAAATTCTGCTTTGTATCATAAGCATTCTTTTTTACTAATATTCTTATTACATCTCTGCAATGTGTGTCTGTTAAGAAGACAGTGAGAATCATGTCCAAGAGAAGGCAGCAGCAGCAGCAACAACAGCAGTAACATAGCAGCAGTAGCAGTAACAACAATAGCAGCAGCAATAACATCAAGAGCGGAAGCAGCAACAGCAGCAGCAGCAGCAGCAACAACAACAGCAACAGCAGCAGCAGTAACATCAGCAGCAGTAATATCAGCAGCAGCAGCAATTGACATTACAACAACAGCACTGCGACAAGTCGCTTCCGTCCAGTCTATGCCATAACTAAGTCAGGCGACACAAAGTGTCACCTGACTAGACGATCATTGGGTAATGGACGAAGGGCATTTGACGTGCCCAGCTGCCCGTCGCTGCTGTTGTTGCCGCTGCTGCTGCTGCAGCATTAGGACATGTTAAGTGCTACTAGGACATGTCCAGTGCTACTGGGATATGTCAAGTGTCACTGGGACATGTCATGTGCCACTAGGACATGTTAGGTGCCACTAGAACATGTCAAGTGAAACTAGTACATGTCAGGTACCGCCGGGAGAGTCAGGTGCCTCTGGGAGACATCAGGTGCCACCGAGAGACGTCAGGTGCCGCCAGGACAGGTGTCGTTACAGATGAGGTCAAGTGAGGCTGGGCGGAGATAAGGTCGAAGGGTCAGGTTTAATATGTTGATAAAAAATTATAATGCAGTGAATTTAGACAAAATACACAGTGGTGTTAGTGAGGCGGATGATAGTTGCCTTCAGACAACCTGCGCTTAGTGACTTTGTTTAATTCGTAAATAAACTGTGCTTGTTGCCAAGTTCATTATGTGTGAATATGTTCAGTGATGATTTACACATGCGTTACACTATCAATCTTGCTTGAATATTTGTATTACGCAAAGTATCTACATTCCTTGTTGCCTCCCAGACTGATAAGTAAGACGTACAAAATTTTGGTATCTTTATTCTGGAAACGTTTCACCACGCAGTGGCTTCTCCTATGCAGAGAAAGGTGGAAGATAAGGAGGAGTTTGAGGTAATTAGTCCCTCAGCCTTGAGTCGAAGTGTTCAGTCCATTGCTGGATTGAGCACATCGACTCCAGGTTGGCGGATTGATCACCTCAAATTCCTCCTCATCTTCCACCTTCCTCTGCAATGCACTGAAGAAGCCACTGCGTGGAGAAACGTTTCCAGAACAGACACCCAAATGTTGCACAAGTGTCTCATTTATCAACTTACCGATTTCGTAAACCCAAACTATAAGAACGATCACAACCACCACAGAGAATAATGTTCACTCCATCAATGTCCGTGTTATTATTAAGGAGAAGAGTTTTAATGAATTCTTTCTTGTTGAAGTTAGTAAGGCTAAAGCACCCGGGTACTCTGACCAAAACGTCGTTATCATATCTCAGTTAAAAGACCTAGTCATGGCCACGCTAGCAGGAGATTCATCTGTAAAAACTTGCATTTGTGGTCACAGTGGTGCCTATGCTAACCTTCCTATAGTGCATAAATATGACTAGTTGGATGAATCTTATTGTGGCTATCTGGACCAGTGGCTAACGCGGCGGTCTGGAGTTTTGAGACTCTCTGATCGCGGGTTCTAACCCCAGCCGTGGTATGGTTTACTCTAAGTAAACGTTAACCAGGACCCCACTATATAAGTCTTCTTCCAAGAATGATAGGTTAAAGCTGACACGCTCTTCTCCAAATCAACTAAATCCTGTGTGGGGATTGACCTTTCCCTACAATGATTATTTTGTCTTAGTGTCACCTACTATATACAGAAATACCCCCGACATTTTGTTCAATAGTAATATTTTCCTCCCTTATTCTGAGACACCACTCGCATATATGGCCCTTCTCCCTTTACTGTGATAGCAGACGTACGTACGTACATGTGTGTGTGTGTGTGTGTGTGTGTGTGTGTGTGTGTGTGTGTGTGTGTGTGTGTGTGTGTGTGTGTGTGTGTGTGTGTGTGTGTGTGTGTGCTTGCATGTGTACGTGTGTGCATTTGAGCGCACACACATACTACACATATACCCACCTTTAAACACATATCTATGAAAATTTGCTGGGAGATAATTGTGTGTGGGGAGGGAGACGGGTGGTCCCTCCATCTCTTCCGTGACTCCCTACAGTTCATGTTGCCACACCTGCACTTTAAACCTATTCTTACGTCATAACTACATCCGAGCCCCTCGTATGGACAGTATCCATAATTAGAACATTCCTCCTCAACTATCACCACTCTCAAGCTTCTCACACATCAGTAGCTCATTGACATGTTCACATTACATATGTTGTCCTTGTGCTGGTGCTTGTCCTGGTGCTGGTGTTTGTGCTGGTGCTGGTGCTGGTGTTTGTGCTGGTGCTGGTGTTTGTGCTGGTGCTGGTGCTTGTGCTGGTGCTGGTGCTTGCGGGTGTTTGTGCTGGTGCTGGTGCTGGTGTTGGTGCTTGTGCTGGTGCTGGTGCTGGTGCTGGTGCTGGTGCTTGTGCTAGTGCTTGTGCTGGTGCTGGTGTTTGTGCTGGTGCTGGTGCTTGTGCTGGTGCTGGTGCTGGTGCTGGTGCTTGTGCTGGTGCTTGTGCTGGTGTTTGTGCTGGTGCTGGTGTTCGTGCTGGTGCTGGTGCTGGTGCTGGTGCTGGTGCTGGTGATTATGCTTGTGCTGATGCTGGTGATTGTGCTGGTGCTTATGCTTGTGCTGATGCTGGTGATTGTGCTGGTGCTTATGCTTGTGCTGATGCTGATGATTGTGTTGGTGCTTATGCTTGTGCTTGTGCTGGTGCTTGTGCTGGTGTTTCTGCTTGTGCTGGTGCTTATGCTTGTGCTGATGCTGGTGATTGTGCTGATGCTTATGCTTGTGCTGGTACTGGCGCTTGTGATTGTGCTTGTGTTTGTGCTGGTGCTTGTGCTTATGCTGGTACCGGTGCCGGTGCTGGTGCTGTTGCTGGTGCTTGTGCTGGTGTTGGTGCTGGTGCTGGTGCTTGTGCAGGTGCTGGCGCTTGTGCTGGTGCTTGTGCTGGTGCTTGTGCTGGTGCTTGTGCTGGTGCTTGTGCTGATGCTGACGTTGGTACTGACGCTGGTGCTGATCCTGGTGCTGGTGCTTGTGGCATGCAAAGAGTACGTAAAATTTATTCGGCGCATGTACACACCCTCATTTACAGGCTATCTCCCCCAACCAGCGAACCAGGTGACTGAGGGTTGACGATGGGGCCCCGTCGTTCAACCAGTAACCAGGTTCCAGCCAATAAGAAGATGGTTTTGGCAATCCCAGAGGTTATGTGGGTACCACTCTCCTGTCTGCCCTTGTCATTCCCATTCTACGGCTGGTTGAAGCACGGTCTGCTCTCTAGTGGCTTCTATTCTGCCTTGCTTACCGTGGAGTGCACTAATACCTATCACTGTACAGTGTGTATATAGTGTACATACTTCTGTTCTAAATTGGTGAAGGATAATACAAGTCAAAAGTTTTCTGCTGTGTTTATTTTGCTCCCTTTACACCCAGGATAACAGGCCATTTGGACTCCTGGGTTGTAATAGTGCTAATGCTTGTGATGGTGATTGTGCTGATGCTTATGCCTGTGCTGATGCTGGTGATTGTGCTGGTGCTTATGCTTGTGCTGAGGCGGGTGATTGTGCTTATGCTTGTGCTGGTACTGGTGCTTGTGATCGTGTTTGTGTTTGTGCTGGTGCTTGTGCTTATGCTGGTGCCGGTGCTGGTGCTGGTGCTGTTGCTGTTGCTTGTGCTGTTACTGGAGCTTGTACTTGTGCTGGAGCTGGGGCTGGTGCTTGTGCTGGTGCTGATGCTGGTGATGATGCTGGTGCTGCTGTTGATGCTGGTGCTTGTGCTGGTGCATGTGCTGGTGCTTGTGCTAGTGATTGTGCTGGTGCTTATGCTGGAGCTTATGCTGGTGCTTGTGCTGGTGATGGTGCTTGTGCTTGTGCAGGTGCTGGTGCTTGTGCTGGTGCTTTTGCTGGTGCTGGTGCTGGTGCTTAAGCTTGTGCTGATGCTGGTGATTGTGCTGGTGCTTCTGCTGGTGATGGTGCTTGTGGTTGTGCTGGTGCTGGTGCTTGTGCTGGTGCTTTTGCTGGTGCTGGTGCTGGTGCTTAAGCTTGTGCTGGTGCTGGTGCTTGTGCTGGTGCTTTTGCTGGTGCTGGTGCTGGTGCTTAAGCTTGTGCTGGTGCTGGTGCTTAAGCTTGTGCTGGTGCTGGTGCTTGTGCTGGTGCTTTAGCTGGTGCTGGTGCTTAAGCTTGTGCTGGTACTGTTGCTTGTGATTATGCTTGTGTTTGTGCTAGTGCTTGTGCTTATGCTGGTGCCGGTGCTGGTGCTGTTGCTGTTCCTTGTGCTGGTGCTGGAGCTTGTGCTAGTGCTTGTGATGGTGCTGGTGTTTGTGTTGATGTTGGTGCTGGTGCTAGTGCTGGTGCTTGTGCTGGTGGTTCTGCTGGTGCTTCTGCTGGTGCTGGAGCTTGTGCTTGTGCTGGTGCTTGTGCTGGTGCTTGTGCTGTTGCTTGT
>NC_091307.1:37693110-37733110 GCF_038502225.1 Cherax quadricarinatus
GTATTGATTTTTTGAAGATTGAGGTATTGTTCTCTTGGGGAGTGAAGTGTTGTTTTTTTAAAGGATGAATTTTTGTTCCCTTAAATGATGAAGTATTGTTCTCTTGAATGATGATGCATTTTTCCTTGAAGAATGAAGCATTGTTTGCTGAAGGATGATGCATTGTTTCCTTGAAGGATGATGCATTGTTTCCTTGAAGGATGATGCATTGTTTCCTTGAAGGATGATGCATTGTTTCCTTGAAGGATGATGCATTGTTTCCTTGAATGATGAAGAACTGTCTCCTTGAATGATGAAGCATTGTCTCCCTTGAAGAGTGAAACATTGCTCCTTTTAACAATGAAGCATAGTTTGTTATCGCTCTCTCAGCCTATCACCTCACTCTTCCGTCTTCATTTCTGGAAGCAGTCTGCACACCTCTGCACCTTTAAGTTTTCTTATATGCCTGAGAAAATGGGGACTCTTTGCAGGCGATGCATATTTCAATAATGGATTCTTTGCCGAGATTCCTAAAGCTTGTTCTCACATTCGCCGGCCTTGTGAATGTTGCTGAAGGTATCCTGACTGCACCTGGGTGCACCTGAGTGCACGGTGGCAGGTTCGATATGATAGCCACTCCATGGGACTTTAGTCCAAGTTTTAGAAGTTCTGACGCACTCAGTTTTTATTAGGTCCATGTTACAAATAACGCGATTTCTAATAAGCATAGAGATCTCCAGTGAATACTAGAAAGGACTGCCCTTCTAGCATCCAGCCTGTTACTGGGTTTTTGTAACAAGTAGTCAGTATCCTGGTCCAATTATCCATTAGAATTCAATAAAATTTAACAATGCTTCAGGATTACAACTGGTAGGCTACTAACTATAGAAATTAAAATTTTAATAAGTTTATTAATAAAGTTGTCTAGGCGTATATTAACAAATTAAATTAAATTAATCAATATAAACATAATAATAATAATCACTTCTCTCGTGTACAATAGTATTGTGCTGAAGGCACATATCTCATCTTTATGGCTTTTAAGTACCGACTGGTACAATGTTAGCATTTAATAACATAATACAAATATATACAAGAAAGTTTGTGTGCATGTGTGTAAGTGCTCTAAGTAGTTCGCTATGATTCAAGACTCGACTAAATTTAACCAGTGACTGACTAAAAGTCCTCACATAAATTAACTTCTTGACCAACCTGGCAATCAGAACATCTTGCTTGAACAACAAAATGACTGATAAGCCGAACAGCAATATAACAAGCAACAGCGACACAGAATCAGGAACAAGGAGATAATATAACGACAGTTAGTAGGGACCATCTGCAGATCCTCCACAAAAGTCACAAAACTCCCATACTACTGAATCTAAGTTCAGCATAAGAAAATCCCCAACTGTGACAGTGCACAGATACCAGTACAAATTAGGTCAGAAGCTACAGTTCAGGACCTAAGTTGCTCAGAGTGTCTACAAGACACACGACCTCAGTACAACGTCGAAAATCACTAAGTCTAGGCAATGTTCTGTGAACAGAGTTCCACAGAGCCAACAACAAGAAAGCGACAGAGACGATCTTCCAACAAGGGCCAGCAAGGGAGAGTTAGGCACTTCTTGTTCGAAGAACGTCAAACAGACCAGAGAGCGCAGGCCACCTAGACTACTCCAGGTGAGGTGCAATCACCCCCCCTAATCACATGATTGCTCCGTGTACTGTTGCTGCCCAGCAACAGAAGCCGGCAGCATAACGAGCAACGAGCAATAATTACAGTAGTTAGACAATCAAGACTTGAACTATGAGCACTGAATAATATATATAATGTTACATCCTACCTAACAATATAACTAAGTCAAATAATAATATAAAGCAATGTATTTACGATTTAGCTATTGTCGCAAATATAAGCAATATAAAATTATAAGAACAGGTAATATACATTATATACATTATATATAATATAGATTATACAATAGTCCACAACTGATTCTCTCAGTTTTTTTAAGTCACATCTGACGATCTCAGTTATTATTAAGTCCACATCTTGAAACTTTTCAGGCCTGAATTTTAAAAGCCCGACCATTCTTGCATCTTATTCATTTTGGAATGTTTGTTGATGATAATACAATGGTAGATAAAGTACCTAGTAGATGCAGCGTCTTCATAAATAAAATACCATAACCCGCGTGTTATTTACATTCCTTTCATGAACACGACAAACCATGGTCACTTCTCGTCACTGTGGTAGCTGTCACTCGTCCTTAGAGTGTTGGTTAAATGGTAGCAGATGTATGCCGTTCATAATTACTCAAATTTGGATGGCCAATAAACACTTCAACGACTAGTTATTTTCCGTGATAAGACATTTCGATCTACAAAGGTGTTAGTAAACTTTGTTTACAATCATTCAATCATCTATTGCCTCAGTGCGACATAGTGAAGATTTACGAATTCCCAGTCTACCGTCTACAGTGGAACGTAAGACGTGAAAGCTTCGTGTACTATCAAGGGCGGTTATGTTGTTTTTAATGAAGCATGCCTAAGCGATCCTCCACATTTCCTTAACCAGCGGGTACTAGATGACTTGGTCAGGAACTGAGATATAAACAAAATGTAATGCAGAACTTTAAATACCTCGTCTCAGAGAAAGTAAGTTAGTCGATAGCATTTGCAAGATATCTACCTACTGGCGTAGACGTTAGCAATTAATGAGGTGAAAGATCAAATGACTGCTGTCGAAAGAGTGTTAGACAAGCAGGTCGGTCTGCAGTGCATGGACTCTGGGTAACAACAAGAACGAAAACTACGAAGAGATGGTTGAAGAAGTGAAAGACACTGTCCCTTGAGTGGAACAATACGTAAATTACCCGCACATAGAAGCCTGAAACTTATGGCGACGTTTCGGTCCGACTTAGGCCACTAACTAGTTAATGATCCAAGTCTGACCCAAACGTCGTCATAAGGTTCAGTCTTCTATGTAGGTATTATCTGTGTGTAGATGGTTGAGGTTTGGATTGAGCTACGTAGAAGACCAGGAACTAGAACCTCGCTTAGACGATATTATTTATCCTCGCACTTGCATTTCTTCAATACATCTAGGTAAGGTTAGGAGACGTGAGTGAAGATGACGGTGAACATACTGACCACGGTATTATAACCATGGAGAGATAAGAGATGGACTGATTAATGATGCTGAACATCTGGGAAGTAACGAGAAGTACCCAAGTTTAAAGAGAACGTAGAGAAATGTCTGTTTGAAACATAAATAAATTTGTTATTAAATGGCAGGATAGTCACTTGTGTCGCATGGTGAGTGCCACACTGCATCCCACACTGAGTGCCACACTGCATCCCACACTGAGTGCCACACTGCATCCCACACTGAGTGCCACACTGCATCCCACACTGAGTGCCACATTGCATCCCACACTGAGTGTCACACTGCATCCCACACTGAGTGTCACACTGCATCCCACACTGAGTGTCACACTGCATCCCACACTGAGTGCCACACTGCATCCCACACTGAGTGTCACACTGCATCCCACACTGAGTGCCACACTGCATCCCACACTGAGTGTCACATTGCATCCCACACTGAGTGCCACACTGCATCCCACACTGAGTGTCACACTGCATCCCACACTGAGTGTCACACTGCATCCCACACTGAGTGTCACACTGTATCCCACACTGAGTGTCACACTGCATCCCACACTGAGTGTCACACTGCATCCCACACTGAGTGTCACACTGCATCCCACACTGAGTGTCACACTGCATCCCACACTGAGTGTCACACTGCATCCCACACTGAGTGTCACACTGCATCCCACACTGAGTGTCACACTGCATCCCACACTGAGTGTCACACTGCATCCCACACTGAGTGCCACACTGCATCTCACACTGAGTGCCACACTGCATCCCACACTGAGTGTCACACTGCATCCCACACTGAGTGCCACACTGTATCCCACACTGAGTGTCACACTGTATCCCACACTGAGTGTCACACTGCATCCCACACTGAGTGCCACACTGCATCCCACACTGAGTGTCACACTGCATCCCACACTGAGTGTCACACTGCATCCCACACTGAGTGCCACACTGCATCCCACACTGAGTGTCACACTGCATCCCACACTGAGTGTCACACTGCATCCCACACTGAGTGCCACACTGCATCCCACACTGAGTGTCACACTGCATCTCACACTGAGTGCCACACTGCATCCCACACTGAGTGTCACACTGCATCCCACACTGAGTGTCACACTGCATCCCACACTGAGTGTCACACTGCATCCCACACTGAGTGTCACACTGCATCCCACACTGAGTGTCACACTGCATCCCACACTGAGTGCCACACTGCATCTCACACTGAGTGCCACACTGCATCCCACACTGAGTGTCACACTGCATCCCACACTGAGTGCCACACTGCATCCCACGCTGAGTGTCACACTGCATCCCACACTGAGTGCCACACTGCATCCCACACTGAGTGTCACACTGCATCCCACACTGAGTGCCACACTGCATCCCACACTGAGTGTCACATTGCATCCCACACTGAGTGCCACACTGCATCCCACACTGAGTGTCACACTGCATCCCACACTGAGTGTCACACTGCATCCCACACTGAGTGTCACACTGCATCCCACACTGAGTGCCACACTGCATCCCACACTGAGTGTCACACTGTATCCCACACTGTCACACTGCATCCCACACTGAGTGCCACACTGCATCCCACACTGAGTGTCACACTGCATCCCACACTGAGTGTCACACTGCATCCCACACTGAGTGTCACACTGCATCCCACACTGAGTGTCACACTGCATCCCACACTGAGTGCCACACTGCATCCCACACTGAGTGTCACACTGCATCCCACACTGAGTGCCACACTGCATCTCACACTGAGTGCCACACTGCATCCCACACTGAGTGTCACACTGCATCCCACACTGAGTGCCACACTGTATCCCACACTGAGTGTCACACTGTATCCCACACTGAGTGTCACACTGTATCCCACACTGAGTGTCACACTGCATCCCACACTGAGTGTCACACTGCATCCCACACTGAGTGTCACACTGCATCCCACACTGAGTGTCACACTGCATCCCACACTGAGTGTCACACTGCATCCCACACTGAGTGCCACACTGCATCCCACACTGAGTGTCACACTGTATCCCACACTGTCACACTGCATCCCACACTGAGTGCCACACTGCATCCCACACTGAGTGTCACACTGCATCCCACACTGAGTGTCACACTGCATCCCACACTGAGTGTCACACTGCATCCCACACTGAGTGTCACACTGCATCCCACACTGAGTGCCACACTGCATCCCACACTGAGTGTCACACTGCATCCCACACTGAGTGCCACACTGCATCTCACACTGAGTGCCACACTGCATCCCACACTGAGTGTCACACTGCATCCCACACTGAGTGCCACACTGTATCCCACACTGAGTGTCACACTGTATCCCACACTGAGTGTCACACTGCATCCCACACTGAGTGTCACACTGCATCCCACACTGAGTGTCACACTGCATCCCACACTGAGTGTCACACTGCATCTCACACTGAGTGCCACACTGCATCCCACACTGAGTGTCACACTGCATCCCACACTGAGTGCCACACTGTATCCCACACTGAGTGTCACACTGTATCCCACACTGAGTGTCACACTGCATCCCACACTGAGTGTCACACTGCATCCCACACTGAGTGCCACACTGCATCTCACACTGAGTGCCACACTGCATCCCACACTGAGTGTCACACTGCATCCCACACTGAGTGCCACACTGTATCCCACACTGAGTGTCACACTGTATCCCACACTGAGTGTCACACTGCATCCCACACTGAGTGTCACACTGCATCCCACACTGAGTGTCACACTGCATCCCACACTGAGTGTCACACTGCATCCCACACTGAGTGCCACACTGCATCCCACACTGAGTGTCACACTGCATCCCACACTGAGTGTCACACTGGATCCCACACTGAGTGCCACACTGCATCCCACACTGAGTGTCACACTGCATCTCACACTGAGTGCCACACTGCATCCCACACTGAGTGTCACACTGCATCCCACACTGAGTGTCACACTGCATCCCACACTGAGTGTCACACTGCATCCCACACTGAGTGTCACACTGCATCCCACACTGAGTGTCACACTGCATCCCACACTGAGTGCCACACTGCATCTCACACTGAGTGCCACACTGCATCCCACACTGAGTGTCACACTGCATCCCACACTGAGTGCCACACTGCATCCCACGCTGAGTGTCACACTGCATCCCACACTGAGTGCCACACTGCATCCCACACTGAGTGTCACACTGCATCCCACACTGAGTGCCACACTGCATCCCACACTGAGTGTCACATTGCATCCCACACTGAGTGCCACACTGCATCCCACACTGAGTGTCACACTGCATCCCACACTGAGTGTCACACTGCATCCCACACTGAGTGTCACACTGCATCCCACACTGAGTGTCACACTGCATCCCACACTGAGTGTCACACTGCATCCCACACTGAGTGCCACACTGCATCCCACACTGAGTGTCACACTGTATCCCACACTGTCACACTGCATCCCACACTGAGTGCCACACTGCATCCCACACTGAGTGTCACACTGCATCCCACACTGAGTGTCACACTGCATCCCACAATGAGTGTCACACTGCATCCCACACTGAGTGTCACACTGCATCCCACACTGAGTGCCACACTGCATCCCACACTGAGTGTCACACTGCATCCCACACTGAGTGCCACACTGCATCTCACACTGAGTGCCACACTGCATCCCACACTGAGTGTCACACTGCATCCCACACTGAGTGCCACACTGTATCCCACACTGAGTGTCACACTGTATCCCACACTGAGTGTCACACTGCATCCCACACTGAGTGTCACACTGCATCCCACACTGAGTGTCACACTGCATCCCACACTGAGTGTCACACTGCATCTCACACTGAGTGCCACACTGCATCCCACACTGAGTGTCACACTGCATCCCACACTGAGTGCCACACTGTATCCCACACTGAGTGTCACACTGTATCCCACACTGAGTGTCACACTGCATCCCACACTGAGTGTCACACTGCATCCCACACTGAGTGTCACACTGCATCCCACACTGAGTGTCACACTGCATCCCACACTGAGTGCCACACTGCATCCCACACTGAGTGTCACACTGCATCCCACACTGAGTGTCACACTGCATCCCACACTGAGTGCCACACTGCATCCCACACTGAGTGTCACACTGCATCTCACACTGAGTGCCACACTGCATCCCACACTGAGTGTCACACTGCATCCCACACTGAGTGTCACACTGCATCCCACACTGAGTGCCACACTGCATCCCACACTGAGTGTCACACTGCATCCCACACTGAGTGTCACACTGCATCCCACACTGAGTGTCACACTGCATCCCACACTGAGTGTCACACTGCATCCCACACTGAGTGTCACACTGCATCCCACACTGAGTGTCACACTGCATCCCACACTAAGTGCCACACTGCATCTCACACTGAGTGCCACACTGCATCCCACACTGAGTGTCACACTGCATCCCACACTGAGTGCCACACTGTATCCCACACTGAGTGTCACACTGTATCCCACACTGAGTGTCACACTGCATCCCACACTGAGTGTCACACTGCATCCCACACTGAGTGTCACACTGCATCCCACACTGAGTGTCACACTGCATCCCACACTGAGTGCCACACTGCATCCCACACTGAGTGTCACACTGCATCCCACACTGAGTGTCACACTGCATCCCACACTGAGTGCCTCACTGCATCCCACACTGAGTGTCACACTGCATCTCACACTGAGTGCCACACTGCATCCCACACTGAGTGTCACACTGCATCCCACACTGAGTGTCACACTGCATCCCACACTGAGTGTCACACTGCATCCCACACTGAGTGTCACACTGCATCCCACACTGAGTGTCACACTGCATCCCACACTGAGTGCCACACTGCATCTCACACTGAGTGCCACACTGCATCCCACACTGAGTGTCACACTGCATCCCACACTGAGTGCCACACTGCATCCCACGCTGAGTGTCACACTGCATCCCACACTGAGTGCCACACTGCATCCCACACTGAGTGTCACACTGCATCCCACACTGAGTGCCACACTGCATCCCACACTGAGTGTCACATTGCATCCCACACTGAGTGCCACACTGCATCCCACACTGAGTGTCACACTGCATCCCACACTGAGTGTCACACTGCATCCCACACTGAGTGTCACACTGCATCCCACACTGAGTGTCACACTGCATCCCACACTGAGTGTCACACTGCATCCCACACTGAGTGCCACACTGCATCCCACACTGAGTGTCACACTGTATCCCACACTGTCACACTGCATCCCACACTGAGTGCCACACTGCATCCCACACTGAGTGTCACACTGCATCCCACACTGAGTGTCACACTGCATCCCACACTGAGTGTCACACTGCATCCCACACTGAGTGTCACACTGCATCCCACACTGAGTGCCACACTGCATCCCACACTGAGTGTCACACTGCATCCCACACTGAGTGCCACACTGCATCTCACACTGAGTGCCACACTGCATCCCACACTGAGTGTCACACTGCATCCCACACTGAGTGCCACACTGTATCCCACACTGAGTGTCACACTGTATCCCACACTGAGTGTCACACTGCATCCCACACTGAGTGTCACACTGCATCCCACACTGAGTGTCACACTGCATCCCACACTGAGTGTCACACTGCATCCCACACTGAGTGCCACACTGCATCCCACACTGAGTGTCACACTGCATCCCACACTGAGTGTCACACTGCATCCCACACTGAGTGCCACACTGCATCCCACACTGAGTGTCACACTGCATCTCACACTGAGTGCCACACTGCATCCCACACTGAGTGTCACACTGCATCCCACACTGAGTGTCACACTGCATCCCACACTGAGTGTCACACTGCATCCCACACTGAGTGTCACACTGCATCCCACACTGAGTGCCACACTGCATCTCACACTGAGTGCCACACTGCATCCCACACTGAGTGTCACACTGCATCCCACACTGAGTGTCACACTGCATCCCACACTGAGTGTCACACTGTATCCCACACTGAGTGTCACACTGCATCCCACACTGAGTGTCACACTGCATCCCACACTGAGTGTCACACTGTATCCCACACTGAGTGTCACACTGCATCCCACACTGTATCGTAAGGGTTCTTGAATGGAGATATCACAGGTTGAAAGTAGACACACTTGTAGGATGGTAGATATATTGTCAGACTGAGATGGGAGATGGAGCCACAGTTACCTAGCCTGTTTACGCCTAGACGGTCTGCCGCTGAGTGAGGGCGGGACAAAGGGATCACTGCCCATGTGTATGCCCATGACGTCACTCCAAGCCAAAGGCCTACGAGGGATCTCGTGTCTAAAGCACAGGGATGATACTAATATGCTATGCTATATAATACAGGGAATACAGGGATCAGCAACTATGCTGACAGCTCGGTCATGTTACGTATGTCGTCCCGACATACACTACTATCTATAGGCTGAACAGGCAGGCGGATCTGGGCTGATTCTATACAATAACAAATTCATATATAACTTAGAACTAATGGATGGTACAACATGATTTTGACGTAATGGGTGTTAACGTAATCATTACAAACTATAAGAACAATTCATTATACAATATGGATGGAATTGATCGATCGATCTGTATTCATGCACTCTACGGATTCTGAGGAAGAATAAATATATACAAAGAAGTGTTTAACAGAAAGGCAGATTCGGTGCACACAAATCTAGACTGTTAATTCTCAGAATACGGAGGGAACGTGAACACGAAAATTTCTGACAAACTGATCAGCTAATAATAAACACACAGTTGACACTTTCATTCATCTCGGACATCTAATTATACAGACTATGTACATTTAAACCCAATTCTGCGAGGGTAAGGTTTACATATGCAGAATGGTTATCATCTCTGGGAGGATCGAATTCCTCTGCAATGGCCAACACATGCCTTGACTGAGAGAGATTTGAAGGAATATCTACAAAAGATACTTGCGGGTTTCTCATTACTTGTCGAGTACGCAAGGAGTAACGACATTCAGGTTGAGTATCTGACTGAGTATCTGAGATAGAGAGTACAGGATCAGGAGGATTGTCAGAATCTGTCACATTAGTCTGGGTAGCAATATCCTCAACATCGCATACTAATTTCATATGATCTAAATGCGATTCTTTGTATTTGCCAGTACTAATTTCTCTAACCTTATACTTATTTCCAGTGATATGTTCAACTACTCGATAAGGTCCGACAAACTTTTGATCAAGCTTTGGCATTGCAGACGTTTTGTTAAAGTTAATCAGCATAACTCTCGAACCTACTTTGATTTTAGATGGCTTTGCTCGAGTGTTTGCGACTCTTGTAAATTCTGCTGTTGATTTATGAAGTGTTTCACGGATTCTTCTAAAAACACTTTGAGCTAAGCTGGTACGAGTTGCTACGAAATCATCAGGGTTGTAATTAGGTTTCGGAGTAGAATATAACAACTCATAGGGTAAACGCTTGTCTACACCATACAATGCATAATGTGGAGTATCACCTATGGAAGCATTGTAAGCAGAATTTATGGCACACTGGACATCTGGTATAACTTCATCCCAAGTTTCACTATTGGGGTTGATAGTGGCTCTCAGAACATCAAGTACTTTCTTATTTGTTCTTTCGGCTAACCCATTGCTGGCAGGATGATGAGGAACAATGGTGGATTTAGAGATCTTGTATAAAGTACACAAATTTTCAAGAACCTCATTACAGAATTCACCTCCATTATCTGTTACTAAGGACTTTGGGGTGGTATGCCTGCAGATAATGCGTTCTTTAAACGCTTTAGCTACTGTCTCTGCAGTCTTATCTGCAATAGGAACTAGCTCACAATATCTGGTGAAATGGTCTACCATAACACACAGATGTTTGTTGCCTTGGAGGGAACATTTAAAATTAGTTAACAAATCAAGGGCAACTCTTTCCCACGGTTCGCTAGTGGTTGGGTACACTTGGATTGGGTTAGGACCATTGACATTTCCTTTATGCTGCATACAGACACTACATTTCTTAACATACTCGGAAATGTCAGTTGCCATACGTGGCCAAAAGTATTTCATTCTGGCTTGTTTCACCGAACGATCCATACCAGGGTGTGCAACACCTGGTGCATCATGAACTAGCTGTAGAGCTACGTTCACTAGTGACTGTGGAATTACTAACTGGTAAACTCTTCTGCTTGGAGTACCCAACTCGGCTGTTCGATACAGTAATTCCTGACTCATTACAAAGTCACTAATGGGTGCTGGTGGCTTTACAGTAAGAATGGGATCTTCCTGGAGAAGGAATCGAATCACACCAGACCACATGGGATCTATTCTTTGTGCAGTTTTGACATCCTCGACAGTAAATGGAGGATCTGCAGTAACTACACTAACGTGTCGCGATAAAGCATCTGCGACTACATTTGACTTGCCAGGTAAATGTTCAAAAGTGGGATTGAACTCTTGGATAGTCAAGGACCATCTGGCTAACCTTCCAGTAGGCTGTTTGTTCTGGAATAAAGGTATCAGTGGCGCATGATCTGTCAAGACATGAACAGGGTACTGGTAAATGATGTCTCGGAAGTGCTTTAAAGACCATACTATTGCTAAAGCTTCTTGCTCCGTTACTGTATAATTACGTTCAGCCTTCGTAAGGACTCGGCTAGCAAATGCAACTGCGTTGTACTTGCTATCAGTCTTCTGAGCTAGTACGGCACCTATGCCAATGGAACTAGCATCAGTTGTCAGATAGAAGGGCTTAGAAAAATCTGGGAATTTCAAAATGGGAGCAGATGTTAGCTTTTCTTTTAGAGTTTGGAATGCTGTTTCTTGACGGAAGGTCCAACTAAAAGGAGCATCTTTCTTAAGCAACTCAGTTAGAGGAGCAGCTATGGAAGAAAAATTAGCAATGAAAGATCTATAAAAACCTGCTAAGCCCACAAAGGATCTTACGGCATCAGCGGTTTTGGGAGTTGGAAAATTTAATACTGCTGTTACTTTACTTTGGTCAGTCGTAACCCCTCTAGGAGTGACTACGTGACCAAGAAACTTAATTTCTGATCTGAAAAATTGGCATTTAGACAGTTTGATCTTTAAATTTGCTTCTTCAAGCTTTCCAAGTACTGTATCAAGTCTTTTCAGATGTGTGTCCACGTCTTCGGACATGACGATTACGTCGTCTAAGTACACCATAAGTGCTTTACCTATCAGACCTCTAAAGATATTGGTCATGAGTCTAGAGAACGTGATAGGAGACGATCGTAATCCAAACGCCATACGGAGGAAATGATAATGACCTGTGGGAGTGGAGAAAGCTGTTAACTCTTGGCTGTCCTCGTGAAGAGGGACTTGCCAAAACCCTTGTAACAAGTCTAGGGTCGAGAAGACTTTGTTATCTCCGATATTGCGTAAAAGGTCACCTAGTACAGGAAGTGGGAAACGATCTGGAATGGTTTTCGCGTTTAACTTCCTAAAGTCAATCACCGGGCGCCAAGTGCCATCCTTCTTAGGCACTAGGATCAAGGGCGCATTCCAGGGTGAATTGCTATGTGCAATAACTCCATCATTGAGCATTTGATTGATCAGTTCCTCTGCGACAGCAACTTGTGAATGAGGCATTCTGTACGCAGGTATGTAAATAGGTCTAGTACCAGGTTCAAGTGGAATACGATGGGACAATAAGTTCGTTATACCCATCTTCTCACCTGGTAAGGCAATAGCTTTACGACGTTTGTTCAACAGAGTCAACAAACGCTTGACTTCGTCTGGGAAGTCAGTAGGAGCTAAGTCTTTCTCCTCAACTGGTGAAACAGATTGATCCGGAGAAGTGGATGAGGTCTCCCCGGTAGAAATAGCACCGACCCACTGGTCAGGTGACACGTCATCCTGTACTTGAACAGGGTAAGGATAGTGAACTAGGTCAACGAGGTTGGTATTTGCTCTGAGACGAGCACTGTGACCCAAAGTGTTAGCAAGGAGTAAATGGATCTTACTGTCTCTTACAATGTGTAAGGAAGGTTCAACAAATAAACCTTTGACCTTGCAGGAATCACTGTCAACTAGGACGGTATCACCATCTGGAACATTAGGAACAACAACAGACACTCTAGTGAGAGCACTAGCCGCAACAGAGACGTCTTTCTGCAAACGGCATGTGACATCAACAAGAGATGGCATTACTAGTTCCAAGTAATCGTTTTCTGACAAGGCATCCCCTGTGGAGAAACTACTACTCGAACTAGCAGTCATTGCAGGGATAGGCTGTGCACTCAAGGCAGTCTGAGTGTCCTCGGACACTTGAGGCAACGGAACACTATCCTGCAAGTCTGAAGGTATAGGTGGAACACTAATGGGAGTGACAGAATTACCAGTGCCTGACCGCTTGGGTACGCTACTGGAAATTGCATTGGCTTGTAAGGACTTAATGCGTACATCATACTCTGCAGCAGTATGACAGATTTCTGATCCAAGCTGGTAACCCCAGAATGGAACGATTAAGTCATCTATTTGGGCATGCCATCGGTACGGGTCGAGCACAATGCGTAAGTCTCGCATGGAAGCAAATCCCAGAAGAAGGTCACCAGGGAAAGCAATCTGGTCGACAACAAGAAAAACAGCAGTAAAGTCTCTGCCTTGGATAGTAAAGGTGAGTGAAGTCTGACCTCGGACTCGCAGAAGAGAACCAGCTACTCCACCAAGGAAGGTTACAGTAGTTGGTTCAACGAGGAGGATACGTCGTAACCGCTTCTCTTTAAACAAGCTAGACCTAATGATATTAACTTGCGCACCAGAGTCCATGAACACATGAACGGGCGCATTATGGACAGAAGCTTGTACTAATGGACCAATCGTTGCATTAGAACTCATATGCAAACAGGAAGTTGAGTTATCATCGGATAAAGCATCTTCTACTTCATCCCCAAATTCCTCTACGTCAGAGACGTGTGAAGCCACATCATCAGCAGGATTGTCATTCTCGAGACTGCTTAAGGCTTCAAAGGAATTGTGAACGGGGATGGCGTACTCATTATCACTTACCGTCACCATTGGGCGGTTTGACTGGGGCGCTCTAATTCCCCCGAATTGGAAGAATGAGCCTGGTTCTGATTAGACTGTGAACCACGACGTCTGTTTCCTCTCCTGGCTCTGCGGTTGGAACGGCCATGGAAAGATCTAGAGTACCGCATATTGTAGAGCGCATTGCACTCAGATGTATCATGTCCATGAATTCTATGATGAGTACAGTAGGGAAGATCTGACTGGTACTCATCATCAGTACGACGCTTCTTAGGGTAACTGGCATAACAATTACTAGCGATATGGCCACGGAAACCACAATTGTAGCAAATTATTTGACTGTGGTTACTGTACGTACTATGGGTGTTACGGGAATGATAGCTCTTAACACTTGCTTTGGATGATGAGCGTGAGTGATTGCGGTTGGGAGGTTTGGTAGTAGCACAAACTAAAGGAGGTACAGGATTGGACAAGGTGTTTGGCATAGACCTACGATAAGGGAAGGATCCCTCGGGACACAAATTTCGTACATGGATTAGAGCTTTAAGCGGTCCCATATTAGCATCTAGCGGACTTGAATTGTACACATACTTAGATGTCGGTGGCATTAGTTGTTTAACGACTCCAAAGGCAGCTAATCTGGCAAACCCATCAAGGGCTGGTTTATCACTATCGTTAAGATATCTTGAATTTCGGCCTGCTTTAACAAATGAGGACATTAGGTTATTGAGACGAAGAGCAAACTCCTCTAATGACTCTTCTGGTCTCGGGGCTGTGCAAACTAATTCTTTGAGAACAACGAACGGATCGGTTTCTCGCACTGGTTCAAGATAATTGCGAATTAACTGTTCATAATCTTGCCACCTGGTCAGATCTTGGAAGTCCTTCATACGAATTAATTTAAATACATTTGAGGCAGCTGAAGAACGGGCTAGACTCTCCTTTCCGATACTTATTAAAAGACTCTCAGAAGGGGGACCATCAACTGAAGCGTCAGCTCTGGCTCTAACTGCAGTAAACCAACCTTCAAGGTTGTCTGGATCACCATTGAATAATGGCATAGCATCATACGGATCACGAGTGAAGTTACGCAGGCCAGAAGTCTGAGTATGTCTATCGTTTGATACGGAGTTACTCGAATTTTGGGCTGACACATTAATGGTTGTACTAGCAGCAAGTGCTGAGGCATCGCTAGAGAAAACTTGAGACATGTTTGCCAAAATGTAAAAACTAGAATTTAGAGAACAAAGAAAATGATAACTGAGGAACACACAACACAGTGAACTTAAATGGAAGAAAATGCTTAACTATTCTGCATAAGTAATTAAAAATTGACAAGTTACACAGTAAGCAAAGAACTCACACAAGAAAAAAAAAATATGCAACTTAACAAACACTGAAAATCAAGAGAACTTGTACTTTGCTCAAATCTAATTTGCTCAACTTTTACTTTAAATTGAATAAATGGCACAGTGAGTTGTCTTTACTTTCAATGCAACAAGGAAAATACACAATAAAATAATAAAATGGACTCAATAAACTTGTGCAAAAATTAAAACAAACACACAATTCACTGAAATAAAAATTAAAATGACAGACAGAATAAAATACTATGCACAGAACAGAGCATAAGAAACTGCACTGTAAGAAACTGTATTGCACAACACTGCATAAAATTTTCTGCAAGAAAAAACTTTAATAGCAACACAATATTTGCACAAGAATTATTGCAAAATGAGTCTGTGTGCAATAATTAAAATTATAACACACAAGAAAAGAAATATATCAAGGAATGAACACTTTAACTCTTAACTGCACTTAAACAACAAGCAAAAGAACAATTTACTTTAGAAGGAGAACTTAAAAATTGCACTAAGAGTGAATTTGTTCAATAAAATATGAAAAATAATAGGTGCTAAAACACACAACAAAAAGAAATACAACACTTACAGTGATGCAGAGCACAAAACATCAACATAAACTCAGTACTAGAATTTTCTTGCAATGAAACTTGATGTTTTTAAATAAAAATTTTGTAAACAGATTTCTTGCTGGAGCTTTAAAAATGGCACTATTGTCTGTGGAAATAAGACAAATTAAACACTGGCTGAATGGAAAAATATGAACACAAGAATGTTCAACACACAGGGAACAAACAAAAATACACAATTGCTAGGAAGAAAAAAAAAATAACAGACAACACTGAGTTGTGATGCAGAATATGAGGTGAAAAATTTACTGAGTTAATTCACTGGAATTCTGAAGTTTAAACACAAGTTCTATACTGCTCATATGTTGCACACACAACAAAGGAAACACTAAGTACTTACTTCAAGTGTGTATAAAAAGAAACACAACACAACAGATATAAAATAATGCACGAAAATTAACACTGAATTAAGGAGATTAAAAGAAATTTATGCAATCAGTACATGATAAACACTGAGTCTGATCAAGAGTCACTGAATGTCACTAAGAGAAAAATTCACTGGGAACACAAAAGAAATGTCTCAACACTCGCAAATGTCTCTAAAAAAAAAATATTATAGCTGTAACACTTGAAAAAATGAGATTGATGGATTGTTTATATCGTCTTGCTGCTGTCCTCTGCACAGATGATCGTAGAATTGCGCTTAAATCGGCGAGAGACAACACACAGGAGGCTTTTAAAGATGGCGCGCCACTCTCTAGCTCTTGACCCCCTATGTGGTCCTTAAAATATGGTGCTACAACCCTTAGCAGTGCACCAAAACACTGATGAGGTAGGTGAGTTGTAATGGCCGACTGTGGTTGGGTTTGTGGGTAAAGGCTGAGCGAGGCGTCTGAGACCGGCAATGGTGCGACACACGTGATCGTGAGTGGCTGGGCTTATGGGTTGAACGTCGTAAGCCTCACTGCGAAAACCCACACTGCCGCGAAGATAATTCTAAGCCGGCTGGCTTAGGAGAAACCCACGAAATACTACAACACCACAAGGATGACAAGGAGCACTCAGAATGCTTGGAACTTGAATCACAAGCGATGAAGACTAGTCACGTGGCTTGCCTGAGTACTGGGGTAAGACACCTGGGTTAGTTGCTAGCTGGCTTATCTTAACCCTTCACACAGAATAGCTTGATAACTTCACACGATGAGCACAGCAGGGGTGGAAGCTGGCTTGGCAGGCAAAATAATTGGATGGAGTAGGCTAGGCTGGACTGGACTCGGTTGTTCTGACTCCCCCACCACAGACTGGAAGCTGGCTTATTTTGCAAACTCGGGTCAACCCCTCGGGAGTAATGCAAAAAAGCAGGAAACACTAATACAAAGAGACTGACCAGTGAATAATGTAGAAGCTGGTAGAGTAGCTGGCTTGAGGTAGCTGGATGGGGTGAACCTCGGTAGGCCTACTGGTAACACGAAATGGCCGTCTTGCTGGTCGACAACTTTATCTCCAGAAATCGCTGTAATCGTCAGAATTACAGGCCCTCCGCTGTCACCATTTATCGTAAGGGTTCTTGAATGGAGATATCACAGGTTGAAAGTAGACACACTTGTAGGATGGTAGATATATTGTCAGACTGAGATGGGAGATGGAGCCACAGTTACCTAGCCTGTTTACGCCTAGACGGTCTGCCGCTGAGTGAGGGCGGGACAAAGGGATCACTGCCCATGTGTATGCCCATGACGTCACTCCAAGCCAAAGGCCTACGAGGGATCTCGTGTCTAAAGCACAGGGATGATACTAATATGCTATGCTATATAATACAGGGAATACAGGGATCAGCAACTATGCTGACAACTGAGTGTCACACTGCATCCCACACTGAGTGTCACACTGCATCCCACACTGAGTGTCACACTGCATCCCACACTGAGTGCCATACTGCATCCCACACTGAGTGTCACACTGTACACAGTGTTGCAGAGCAAGATCAACAAGGGCAGTCACCATAATATGACACAATTTCCAGAGAAAACCATTATATTAATGACAACGGTTCGCCCACACCTGATACAGCCTCAGCAACCGAAGAAGAGTACAAAAAGTGAATATCCAAAAGAGTAGCAAGGACGTCAGCAAGCCCTTTATTGAAAGCCAGAGTGATAAAAAAAAAAGTGGAATGAATAGAAAATAGACAGTATGCATTCCATAATTATTTCATGTGAACCAGTTTGTTTAATATACTTGGCAAAATAAAGTTTACACTCCTTAAAGCAAATGCTACTCTTTCGTTTAATAAAAGTCCGCCTTCGTGGAAGTTTGATGCTGATGAGAAAAGTATAAACTAAATATATCTGTTCATCATATCAAAATAATAGACATCGCAAGCTTTTTTGAGCCCATGAGAGTCCTGCCTCAAAGCTTTAATTCAACATACGCAAAAAAAAGCTAGATTACTTATGTCTATGTAAAAATGCACCTAGGTAAGGTACATCAGTACATCAAGGTAAGGTACATCAATGCATTTACGTTACGTACATCAATATATCTAGGTAAGGATAGCTACATCAATAAATCTAGGTAAAGTGCATCAACACATCTAGATAACGTACATCAATACATCTAAGTAAAGTACATCCGCACAGCTAGGTAACGTGCATCAATACATCTAGGTAACGTGTATCAATATATCTAGGTAACGTACATCGATACATCTAGGAAACGTACATCAATGCATCTAGGTAACGTACATTAATACATCTAGGTAACATGGAAATATAAACACATATGCAGTATAATGTGATCCTTTATTGACAACGTTTCACCCACACAGTGGGCTTTTTCAAGTCACACACAGATCTACCTGGGGTGGAAGGCACGGGAGTATTTATAGTCATGTTCAGAATGTTGAGGACAGGTGAAGAATGCTGCATCTGATGATCTACCGGGTGGAGTTATAGAGTCTTGGGTAGCTTGGCAGGGGTATGGGACAAGTTGTGAGTAGACCTTCTGTAGTGTTCTATGTTCTTATGTGGGATAGCGATGAAGAAGTTTCTTGGCGAGTGGTTCAGCTATGTTATAGAAGCCGTTGTTCTGGTTGAAATTGTTGGTTATAGAGATAAGCGATGACTCCAGGATTCTTCGGTATTGAGTGTTGTCTTCTGTGGCGATAAGTCTTGAGTTTCTGTAGTTAATTAAATGGTTTTGTGAATTGCGATGTTGTACACAGGCATTCCTTGTATCGTCAGTCCTGCTTGCATATTGGTGTTCTGAAATACGTGTTTGGAGGTCTCTTGATGTTTCGCCCACATATAATTTGTTGCAGTCATTACAAGGGATTATGTATACCCCTGCAGAGGATGGAGGCTTGTCCTGTCTACTACTGGTGATGTCCTTGATGGTCGTGGTTGTGGAGGTAGATACTTGGAATGTTGTATTGGAAAAGATGTTGGAAACATGTTTGGCAATGGAGTTGGTGGGGAGGACTATGTATCTCTTCTCGGCAGTGTCTTCTCTGGGTGTGTTGAAGATGTTTAATGCCCGCCGTCTGCAGTCTCTGATGAAGTGACGAGGATAGTGGAGTTTAGAAAATACTTGTTCAATTATAGTGCATTCTTCCTCAAGGAACTCATTGCTGCAGATTCTGAGTGCACGCAGGAAGAAGCCTATAATTACACCACGTTTGGTTTTGGTGTCGTGGTGAGAGTAGAAGTGGAGATCGTTTTGGTTGGTGGGTTTTCGATAGACTTTAAAACGAAGTTCGTGGTCAGCTTTGCAGAGCAGAACATCAAGGAAAGGAAGAGTGTTGTCGACTTCTTCTTCAAGTGTGAACTGGATTGAAGGCTCGACCTAGTTGAGCTTGTCTTGGAGAGCTTGAACGTTGAAGCGTTTAGGAGTTATGAGGAGAATGTCGTCAACATAACGGAGCCAGGTGACAGACGAGGGAATAATGGTGGAGAAACGTTCGGCTTCTAGATGTTCCATGTATAGGTTCTCCAGGACCGCACTGAGTGGCGAACCCATGGGTAGTCCAAAAGTCTGCTGAAAGAGGTGATTTTCGAAAGAGAAACACGTAAAGCCAACACATAGTTCAACAAGGTCGATGAAATCGCTGGCTGGAATGGGAAGATCAAGTGAATCGTCAATTTTCCTGCGCAAGAGATCGATGGCTTGTGTAGTAGGTACTTTGGTGAATAGGGAAGTCACGTCAAGGCTGGAAAGTTTCTTGTTCCTGATGTTGATGTTGCGAATGCGATTGAGAAGATCACCCGAGTGTTTGAGATGTGCTGGACTGATTGCCAAACATGTTTCCAACATCTTTTCCAATACATCATTCCAAGTATCTACCTCCACAACCACGACCATCAAGGACATCACCAGTAGTAGACAGGACAAGCCTCCATCCTCTGCAGGGGTATACATAATCCCTTGTAATGACTGCAACAAATTATATGTGGGCGAAACATCAAGAGACCTCCAAACACGTATTTCAGAACACCAATATGCAAGCAGGACTGACGATACAAGGAATGCCTGTGTACAACATCGCAATTCACAAAACCATTTAATTAACTACAGAAACTCAAGACTTATCGCCACAGAAGACAACACTCAATACCGAAGAATCCTGGAGTCATCGCTTATCTCTATAACCAACAATTTCAACCAGAACAACGGCTTCTATAACATAGCTGAACCACTCGCCAAGAAACTTCTTCATCGCTATCCCACATAAGAACATAGAACACTACAGAAGGTCTACTCACAACTTGTCCCATACCCCTGCCAAGCTACCCAAGACTCTATAACTCCACCCGGTAGATCATCAGATGCAGCATTCTTCACCTGTCCTCAACATTCTGAACATGACTATAAATACTCCCGTGCCTTCCACCCCAGGTAGATCTGTGTGTGACTTGAAAAAGCCCACTGTGTGGGTGAAACGTTGTCAATAAAGGATCACATTATACTGCATATGTGTTTATATTTCCACTGTGTCGGTATTTGATACCATTTATTTCCATCTAGGTAACGTACATAAATGTACCTAGGTAACGTACATCAGCATACCTAGATAACGTACATAAATGTACCTAGGCAACGTACATCAGTATGTCTAGATAACGTACATCAATGTATCTAGGTAACAACATCAATATACCTAGGTAACGTACATCAATGCATCTAGGTAACGTACATCAATGTACCTAGGTAACGTATATCAATGTACCTAGGTAACGTACATCTAGAAAGAATACGTCTAGAGAGGTGTGAGGAACGTTTCGTAAACTGTTTTGTGTTCACTCAACTCTTTAATTTCCCTCTTTAAATGAAGAAGTTGACGCTTGAAAAAAGAAAAATCTGGAGAAGGAAGGAGTGAAGGATGAGACGATGACGAGGAGGGAGAAAGATAAGGGGAGGGAGAAAAGAGTGAGGAAGAGGAAAGGAGAGAAGGGGTGTAGAAGGGGAGGAAGATTGAGAGGTGGGAGAGGAGCGTGGAGGCAATGGTGGGGAAAAGGGGGAGGAAAGGGGGGGGAGGATTAAGGGTCAGGAAAATGGAGAGAGAGGAGGTAGGAAGGAAGGAAGGAAGGAAGGAGAGATGAGGGAGGATGAAGCATAGACCTTGCAACAGAGACTGTCTTGCTAAATACTAACAATGGTTCATACATGGAAAATCCCATCATACATACTGAATTCTGTGAGATCAGTCAGGACAGTGGATGATGGGTGACCCACACCGAACTGTTTTAAAACGAAGAAACAGGCAGAGAAAAAATGCAGGAACTCTATTCTATATTACAGTCACTGTGAACAACGAAATACGAAGATAGAAAAAATATTTAACGGAATCCCTCAAGGGTCATTCCTTAGACCAACATTATTCTTAAAAAATTGGAATGAGTTACAGGGAGGATTTTTTTTACGTTTATATATTACGAGACATAGGGAACGAGCAGGATACAGACCAGTTAAGACTGTGAAAAGAACTGTACGTATTCCGATACCTGAGCGATCCCAGAGAAGTTTCCCTCTATTGCATAACCTCAGATCCCTGCATTTCAGAGCGCACGACTTCCACTGTGCAATGTGAGCCGAAATTTTGTAATACAGTTAAATAATATCGCTGAAGATTTGAAGCGAATTTGGAAAGGCATTCATACATCACAGGGGAAACTAATACATAAATTTCATCAGTAACACTGGCAAGTTGGAACATGCACGGCCTGAATGTATTTCAAGCCTTCCAGTAAGAAACATCAGCTTTGAATTTACACTGAAGAGACATTGTCTTGTTATCTCAGTGATCAATGTCCTAAAATTTACCAGTACTGTAAGGTTCAAGTTGCTCAGAAGTTGCATTATCAAGTTACCAGCGTTAGTGTTGCAGCTAGTCTGCTGCCACACTCTGCAAATATCGCATAATAAAGATTAATTCAGTTTTCCCGGTTTGTTAAAACAATGAGTTCTGCACAGTCAAAAATCAATCCAACTCTTCTCTAAGTAAGATAAATCAGCTTTTAAATATAGTAAGAAATTAATAAAGTTTAATTTAAACTTTGGGTACATAAAATACAATTTTACGACAATGGTTTTGAGGGAGCACAGATGTTAAAGTCACATGAAACTACATTATGTAGAGTTTACCTCGGATAACCCATATTTCTGATCAGAAGAGACGTTTTCCATTTAAATCTCAGAAACCAATTTCATTAATAAAACTGGCACCTTAAAACTTACACAACCTAAAATCAAGAGAAATTTCCCATAGGAAAATACATTAACACCAACTGTTTAAAACTGACCAGAAGATATATTCTCCAGGTACTGCACAGAATCCAACAAAATTTGCACTTACACAGGCTAAACCCATAAAAAATTCATTCATTCCATACGATGCATCAGCCGTTCAAGACTGATTTGATCACTGGAAATCTCTCAACATATAGGGGTCATGCAGCGCCTTCAGAATGGGATGCATTTAAATTCGATCTAATTAAGAGGAGGATAAGTCCAGTGTCTTAGATGAAGATCCTCTCAGTAGCATCAAGACACCGTCTTCAGGAAGTATAGTCTAGTTACATAACACAAACTAATACTACGCCATTTCGAGATTAAATGTGTGAAAATGTCACTCACTCCACTAACAATACCAACCATCTACTAAGTAGGATGCAACAGTGTTGAATTTTATGTTAATCAGATATGGCTTTCTAAAGTTATCTCGAATTAAAAAATTTCGGCAATGGCCTGAAAAATAATTGATCAATGGACTGTACATGTCAACTGTTCTGTGACCCTTCACTTTGTAAGTTGACCATGGTTGAAAATTTGAAAATTCTAACGTAATAAAGGAAAGTGTTGGAGGAAGTTAATGGAAGACGAGAACACTGTAGTTGCTGACACTGTGGCGGCTCTACCACAAAGGTTTTAAGGGTTCACTAAACTCGTGAAAAAGTGCCGATAAATTTGCCCGCACACAATTTAAACTCACTTGGCACTATCATGGCAGCAAGAAGCCTCAGATATTAAATACTGAAACCATTCAGACGAGCTGGGCTCAAATATATTTAACGTGTTATGACGAGAATCGAAATTTCAGATTGTTTTACATAAAACTGGCATACGTGAAACTACAAGCTTGAATTTCATTCTCCGCCATCGTTGAGTTAGGAGGCAACTCTTTTTTGAACGTTTAAAGTAATGCCTCACAGAGTTTCGGAAGTTATCACAGCCATTCCAGGAAGCTGGAAACCATTTCAACACCTCTAGTCATAGGTCACCTGCACATGCCAGTTTCTTCTAGAGTTTTTCCCTAGTTATCATACACCAGAGATGAAAATTTGAAACCGATCGGACGAGGCTTTCCAAGTTAAGAGCTATAAAAAATTAAAATTTTGATGAATGAAATAAAGAAACAAAATTTTGGATACATAATAATGGAGAATACATAAGAGGATATATAATAAATAAATAAATAAATAAATAAATAAATAAATAAATAAATAAATAAATATATATATATATATATATATATATATATATATATATATATATATATATATATATATATATATATATATATATACATATATATATATATATATATATATATATATATATATATATATATATATATATATATATATATATATATATATATATATATATATATTTATATATGTCAGCATAGTTGCTGATCCCTGTGTTATATAGCATAGCATATAGTATCATCCATGTGCTTTAGATAGGAGATCTCTTTTAGGCCTGTGACTGTTGTGTGACGTCACGGGATGCGCATGTGTACATAAGAACATAAGAACATAAGAAAGGAGGAACACTGCAGGAGGCCTGTTGGCCCATACTAGGCAGGTCCTTTACAATTCATCCCACTAACAAAACATTTGCCCAACCCAATTTTCAATGCTACCCAAGAAATAAGCTCTGATGTGCAAGTCCCACTCAAATCCAACCCCTCCCACTCATAAGAACATAAGAAAGGAGGAACACTGCAGCAGGCCTGTTGGCCCATACTATGCAGGTCCTTTACAATTTATCCCACTAACAAACATTTGACAAACCCAATTTTCAATGCCACCCAAGAAACAAGCTCCGATGTGCAAGTCCCTCTCAAATCCAACCCCTCCCACTCATGTACTTATCCAACCTAAATTTGAAACTACCCAAAGTCCTAGCCTCAATAACCCAACTAGGTAGACTGTTCCACTCATCAACTACCCTATTTCCAAACCAATACTTTCCTATGTCCTTTCTAAATCTAAACTTATCTAATTTAAATCCATTACTGCGGGTTCTCTCTTGGAGAGATATCCTCAAGACCTTGTTAATATCCCCTTTATTAATACCTATCTTCCACTTATACACTTCGATCAGGTCTCCCCTCATTCTTCGTCTAACAAGTGAATGTAACTTAAGAGTCTTCAATCTTTCTTCATAAGGAAGATTTCTAATGCTATGTATTAATTTAGTCATCCTACGCTGAATGTTTTCTAACGAATTTATGTCCATTCTGTAGTATGGAGACCAGAATTGAGCTGCATAATCTAGGTGAGGCCTCACTAATGATGTATAAAGCTGCAGTATGACCTCTGGACTTCTGTTGCTTACACTTCTTGATATAAATCCCAGTAATCTATTTGCCTTATTACGTACGCTTAGGCATTGCTGTCTTGAGGAAATGGTATGGTGATACCGACAAGATGTGGAAAAAGACACTTATGTACAGTTCAGGACATTTACCAAAGGAAACGCCTCGCCACGAGTGGCGTAGACATCCAGGCTAAGACAGGCAGAGGCTGGGCTCCATTTCTCTCATCATAGTCTGACAATATATATCGTTACCATCCAACAAGTGTGTCTACCTTCAACCCTCGATATCTCCATTTAAGAACCCCTACGATAAATGGTGGCAGCGGTGGGATACGAACCCATGCCTCCGAAGAGACTGGTGGCAAGTACAACGCAGTTGCATTTGCTAGCCGAGTCCTTACGAAGGCTGAACGTAATTATACAGTAATGGAGCAAGAAGCTTTAGCAATAGTATGGTCTTTAAAGCACTTCCGAGACATTATTTACCAGTACCCTGTTCATGTCTTGACAGACCATGCACCCCTGATACCTTTATTCCAGAACAAACAACCTACTGAAAGGTTAGCCAGATGGACCATGACTATCCAAGAGTTCAATCCCACTTTTGAACATTTACCTGGCAAGTCGAATGTAGTCGCAGATGCTTTATCGCGACACGTTAGTGTAGTTACTGCAGATCCTCCATTTACTGTCGAGGATGTCAAAAATGCCCAAAGAAGAGATCCCATGTGGTCTGGTGTGATTCGATTCCTGCTCCAGGAAGATCTTATTCTTACTGTGAAGCCACCAGCACCCATTAGTGACTTTGTAATGAGCCAAGAATTACAGTATCGAACAGCCGAGTTGGGTACTCCAAGTAGAAGAGTTTACCAGTTAGTAATTCCACAGTCACTAGTGAACGTAGCTCTACAGCTAGTTCATGATGCACCAGGTGTTGCACACCCTGGTATGGATCGTTCTGTGAAACAAGCCAGAATGAAATACTTTTGGCCACGTATGGCAACTGACATTTCCGAGTATGTTAAGAAATGTGTGTCTGTATGCAACATAAAGGGAATGTCAATGGTCCTAATCCTATCCAAGTGTACCCAACCACTAGCGAACTGTGGAAAAGAGTTGCCCTTGATTTGTTAACCAATTTTAAATGTTCCCTCCAAGGCAACAAACATTGTGTGTTATGGTAGACCATTTCACCAGATATTGTGAGTTAGCTCCTATTGCAGATAAGACTGCAGAGACAGTAGCTAAAGCGTTTAAAGAACGCATTATCTGCAGGCATACCACCCCTAAGTCCTTAGTAACAGATAATGGAGGTGAATTCTGTAATGAGATTCTTGAAAATTTGTGTACTTTACGCAAGATCTCTAAATCCACCATTGTTCCTCATCATCCTGCCAGCAATGGGTTAGCCGAAAGAACCAATAAGAAAGTACTTGATGTCCTGAGGGCCACTATCAACCCCAATAGTGAAACTTGGGATGAAGTCATACCAGATGTCCAATGTGCCATAAATTCTGCTTACAATGCTTCCATAGGTGATACTCCACATTATGCATTGTATGGTGTAGAAAAGCATTTACCCTATGAGTTGTTATATTCCACTCCGAAACCTGATGATTTCGTAGCAACTCGTACCAGCATGGCTCAAAGTGTTTTTAGAAGAATCCGTGAAACACTTCACAAATCAACAGCAGAATTTACTAGAGTAACTAATAGCCGTGCTAAGCCATTCAAAAGTCAAAGTAGGTTCAAGAGTAATGCTGACAAATTTCAACAAAACATCCGAAATGCCTAAGCTCGATCAAAAGTTTGTCGGACCTTATCGAGTTGTAGAACATATCTCTGGTAATAAGTATAAGGTTAGAGAAATTAGTACTGGCAAGTACAAAGAATCGCATTTAGATCGTATGAAATTAGTATGCAATGTTGATGATATTGCTACCCAGACTAATGTGACAGATGCTGAAAATCCTCTTGACTCTGTACCCTCTACCTCAGATACTCAGTCAGATAACCAACCTGAATGTTGTTACTCCTTGCGTACTCGACAAGTAATGAGAAACCCACAAGTATCTTTTGTAGATACTCGTTCAAGTCTCCCTCAGTCAAGGCATGTGTAAGCCATTGCAGAGGAATTTGATCCTCACAGAGATGATAACGATTCTGCATATTTAAACCTCACCCTCGCAGAATTGGGTTTAAATGTTCATAGTCTGTATAACTAGATGTCCGAGATGAAGTAAATTGTCAACTGTTTGTTATTAACTAATTAGTTTTTCAGAAATTTTTTTTCGTGTTCACGTTCCCTCCGTATTCTGAGAATTGACAGTAATAGTCTGAGTGCACCAGATGCCTTTGCTGTTAATTTCACCTTGTATATATATATATATATATATATATATATATATATATATATATATATATATATATATATATATATATATATATATATATATTTATTCTTCCTCAGAATCCATAGAGTGCATGAATACAGATCGATCGATCAATTCCATCCATATTGTATAATGATTTGTTCTTATAGTTTGTAATGCATTACGTTAAAAACTCATTACGTTAACACCCATTACGTAAAACTCATTTTGTTAATATCCATTATGATACCATCCATTAATTCTAAGTTATATATGAATTTGTTATTGTGTAGAATCAGCCCAGAACCACCTGCCTGTTCAGCCTATAAGATAGTAGTGTATGTCGAGACGACATACGTAACATGACCGAGCTGTCAGCATAGTTGCTGATCCCTGTGTTATATAGCATAGCATATAGTATCATCCATGTGCTTTAGATAGGAGATCCCTTTTAGGCCTGTGACTGTTGTGTGACGTCACGGGGTGCGCATGTGTACGTTCGTACCTCTGCCCTGGTCTCAGTCGGCATAGACATCCAGGCTAAGACAGGCAGAGGCTGGGCTCCATTTCTCTCATAATAGTCTGACAATGTATATTGTTACCATCCAACAAGTGTGTCTACCTTCAGCCCTCGATATCTCCATTTAAGAACCCCTACGATATATATATATATATATATATATATATATATATATATATATATATATATATATATATATATATATAATATATATACATATATATTATATATATACATATGTACATATACATATATATATACATATATATATATACCGTCGTTTAACACGATTTTGTCTTGCACGTTTTTGTTATAGCACGCTTGAAGAATTTCGGCATATTTTGTTGAACACTTCATAAATTAGTTTAACACGGTTGCGTGAGGGGGAAAAAATTTGGAAGCGCGGTCGCCCGCCAGGCGGGATGGTCTGTGGGCTAGTGGGTTACACCACTGTGTCAAGGGGGGAGACCTATCGCCATCCCCCACCTCCCTAAGCCACCCACACCCACCCACACCACCTTCATCATCAAGTGTTTAATGCTGACTAGACAAGTGTTTTTTTTTTTTGGGAGGGGGGGGAAATGCCAACACGAACTTACATCAGTCAGCAAGAGAAAAGTGCACCAGGCTTCAAAACAGCAAAGGATCGCTTCACCTTGCTCTTTTGAGGTAATTTGGCATGTGGTTTCAAGTATAAGCCCATGGCTATTTACCGCTATAAGAATCCTCGTGCTTTGAAAGGTAGATAAAAACACCTTTCCAGTATTTTGGAGGTCAAACCAGTCAGCATGGATAACAGAGGAAATATTTATTGACTGGTTTAAGCATCACTTCATTCCTGAAGTCAAGTTTTACCTGCACAACAAGAACCTTAAAATCAAGGCTCTCTTCGTTCTTGATAATTCCCGTACTCGTTCACAAGCTTTACTGGATGTGACCCCACACCTAAAAGCTGCATTTTTACCTCCAAATACATTTCTAATACAACAATTAGATCGGGTAGTTATTAAATCATTCAAGTGTAATTACACAAAAATAGTTATGAAAAAACTAGTTGCATCAATGACTCTGACTCCACCCTGGCAGTACCAAGCTTCTGGAATAAATTTAACATTGAAGATGCTATCAGCTATGCTAGAAGTGCATGGAATGAAGTGACCCAATCAATATTAAATGTAGGCTGGGAAAAGTTATGGCCTTCTGTAGTTAGTTCTCTCACTGGTTTTCCCTTGCTTGAGAGTTAGGGTCAGGAAATTGTTCAGCTGGCAAGGAGATTACCAGGTGATCGTTTTGAAGATATGAATGAAGATGATGTGAATGAGCTCTTAGAAGATGATGATGAAGACAGGAGTCCAGAGGAAATGTTGGCAGAGCTTGATGCACAGATACGAGGGAGGCAGATAACTGAAGAAGATGAAGAAGAACCTGAAGAAAAACAGTTAACATTGCAGCAGTTACATGAGCAGTTCCATGTTGCTGCTAAACTAGCAGACTTTTTCACTGAAGAGGACCCTGACAAATTTAGAAGCAGTGCTTTAAAACGGGGTCTAGACCAGCTGATGATGCCTTACTGTTAGCTAAATAATGTACTGTAGGGTAAAAGAGCCCAGAGATCTATTACAGAATTTATGCATACTCCAATACAACCAATGACTTCAGTACCAGAACCTCCACCATCCACTTCTGCCGACAACCAATAATCATCCACCTCAGCCCACTAGGGCCACACCCTCCATATCCACTCTCTTCACAATCATCCACAAACACCATTACACACAATTTAAGGTAAGAAATAATATTATTTATATTGCATTTGTAGTCTTAAGCAGTAATATATCACGACAATGCACTACAGTTACATATTCACTTTTATTTTGTAAGATCTGGAGGTCTAAAAAAAGTTGTTTGGCTTATTTGGGGCTCCCAGGAACGTAACCCTATTTTTCCCATAAGTTCTTCAGGTTGTTTAACACGGTTTTGTCTAACATGGCATTTTCAGTAACATAACTACCGTGTTAAACGACGGTCTACTGCGTATATATATATATATATATATATATATATATATATATATATATATATATCTATATATATATATATATATATATATATATATATATATATATATATATATATATATATATATATATATATATTTATATATATTTATATATATATTTATATTTATATTTATATATATTTATATATATATTTATATTTATATTTATATATATTTATATTTATATTTATATATATATTTATATAGGATGGGGTCCACCTCTGGTGTAAATTGTGGGACCCATAGCCTCGGAGAAGTGGATAAAAAGGCTTCAAGGAAGAATATTTGGATTTCTTCCTGAAGCCATTTGAATATTCCACTTCCCCTACCACCCCATCTTTTAAACTATTTTTTTTTTACCAATAGGAATATTTTATTACATAATATGGTACAGAAGATTTAAGAGATACATTGTTGATATAAAGGTGGCATATACGGTACATGTTGTTACGTGTGTATCACCGATTATAAGGCGAAAATCTCATCCAGCTCCTCAGAGCTGGGGCGTGTGCCCAAAATGCAGCATGCATTACCCCTTTGAACAGCCGCACTGAGCCGCTGGAACAGAAAACTAGCTGCCCTGGGATCCCTAGTTACCCTGATGAGTCTTTTTCCCAGCTCCTTAAGGAAATTAGATGCACTCTTTCCCCATGAGCCAAGGGTCTCTGAGCCTATGGGAACAAACATATAATGATGGGCAAGTTCTCCATATTTTCTAGACTTTTGGGACTCCCTAAAGCTGGCAGCTGCCCCTCCTTCCTCCCTGGTGTATTGGAGATAGGTATCAGCCAAGGTAGATGCACATGTATAGTCCCACACCACCTGCTTCCCATCTGTCCAGGCTTGAAGGGTGATACCATCTGGACGCTTCTGGCTGCCGTCAGATCTGCATAGTTGCGGTGGCTCCCTTACTGCTGGGCATCCAGCTGTTGTGAGGCTCCTCTTGATAATGTTATTAACCTCCTCATGTCTTGCAATCTTTCCCTCGGATTTACGGCACACAAGACCATGGTACCCGAATCGGTCTGCTGCTTCACTGCCACAAATACACCTGTGTTCGGCGAGAATAGGGGCGGCAAGTCGAAGGGCAACACCGATGCGGATGGTCTGTGGGTCGAGGCGTGTGCCAAGGCTGGAGTTGGGAACAGCCAACAGAAAGTCCCCAGCATGAGGGGCTCTCACTGCCAGCAGGCGGGCTCTATCCTTCCCTGACACACTCTGAAGCATCGTTGAGGCTATATTTTCCACTATTGGACCATCCCAGTGCGATTGTTTGTAGTTGTTGGGGGGAGCAGGTCTGGTTTCTGAGCCCGTTAGATTATCCCAGATCATTGCTCCGTCAATGAATTTTTGGTCCTGGGCTCCAATCTTGTCCCTAAGATGTTCAGGGAGAATCGCTGCTACAAGCTCTCTGGATGCAATACACGAGGACAGAAAAGCAGGTAACGCAATCTGTGATGACTTGCGGACACCAATGCCTCCTAGTCTGACTGGAAGTGTAGCTTGGTTCCACTGCCCGTCTTCTAGAGTAAGGTTAAGTACTTTCGTAAAAATCTGCCTCAGAATACTGTCATATTCGTGCAGTATAGGGTTATCATAGGAAGGTGCACATCTTAGGAAATATGTCAACCTGGGCAGACTCAAGCACTTTGTGAGAAGGTACAAGGCATCGTGGGTGTCCAGATTGCCTATTCGTTGTTCCATTCTCCTTAACTCTTCCAATTTCTTCCTGAGAATTGTGTCAATGGCATTGCTTCCCAGAGGTGCTCCTAGCAAGACACTATTTGTGGGGGCAATGACTGCTGCTCCTGGTAGTTTTGATCTCACTGCATTTATCACTTGTTGACTGACTGAGATGATTTCACATTTGGATGGATTCAGGATGAGACCCATTTCCTGTCCCCGTGTCATTACCTGTGTAAGGTCATGTAGGAGGGACTCTTTTGTACCTGCTAGTGTGCCATCATCTAGGAACCAGATGTTTAGCTCGCTGGTCAGTCTGACTGTGATTTCCCTAACTGCAATACACGAAGAGAAATGGTGCAAGAGGATCTCCTTGTTGGACACCCTCCGATGATGTGATTTCATGCTCTCCAAAGAGAAGCATTGATTCCTTGCTATACCCAGCTGAAACAAAAGGGAAGAGACCAGGGAAATGTTCTTGTACTGCTGCTAATACCACGTCTCTTTTCAGGAGATTGAACGCATTCTTGAAATCTAATTTTACCACTGCATTGTCCTCAGGCAGTATATATATTTATATATATATATATATATATATATATATATATATATATATATATATATATATATATATATATATATATATATACATATATATATATATATATATATATATATATATATATATATATATATATATATATATATATATATATATATATATATATATGTCTTGGCAAGAGGCGTGGAGTTAAAAGATAAAGAATCACACACAAAGTGGGAGTTGTCACAGCTGCTCTTTGCCGATGACACTGTGCTCTTGGGAGATTCTGAAGAGAAGTTGCAGAGATTGGTGGATGAATTTGGTAGGGTGTGCAAAAGAAGAAAATTAAAGGTGAATACAGGAAAGAGTAAGGTTATGAGGATAACAAAAAGATTAGGTGATGAAAGATTGAATATCAGATTGGAGGGAGAGAGTATGGAGGAGGTGAACGTATTCAGATATTTGGGAGTGGACGTGTCAGCGGATGGGTCTATGAAAGATGAGGTGAATCATAGAATTGATGAGGGAAAAAGAGTGAGTGGTGCACTTAGGAGTCTGTGGAGACAAAGAACTTTGTCCTTGGAGGCAAAGAGGGGAATGTATGAGAGTATAGTTTTACCAACGCTCTTATATGGGTGTGAAGCGTGGGTGATGAATGTTGCAGCGAGGAGAAGGCTGGAGGCAGTGGAGATGTCATGTCTGAGGGCAATGTGTGGTGTGAATATAATGCAGAGAATTCGTAGTTTGGAAGTTAGGAGGAGGTGCGGGATTACCAAAACTGTTGTCCAGAGGGCTGAGGAAGGGTTGTTGAGGTGGTTCGGACATGTAGAGAGAATGGAGCGAAACAGAATGACTTCAAGAGTGTATCAGTCTGTAGTGGAAGGAAGGCGGGGTAGGGGTCGGCCTAGGAAGGGTTGGAGGGAGGGGGTAAAGGAGGTTTTGTGTGCGAGGGGCTTGGACTTCCAGGAGGCATGCGTGAGCGTGTTTGATAGGAGTGAATGGAGACAAATGGTTTTTAATACTTGACGTGCTGTTGGAGTGTGAGCAAAGTAACATTTATGAAGGGATTCAGGGAAACCGGCAGGCCGGACTTGAGTCCTGGAGATGGGAAGTACAGTGCCTGCACTCTGAAGGAGGGGTGTTAATGTTGCAGTTTAAAAACTGTAGTGTAAAGCACCCTTCTGGCAAGACAGTGATGGAGTGAATGATGGTGAAAGTTTTTCTTTTTCGGGCCACCCTGCCTTGGTGGGAATCGGCCGGTGTGATAATAAAAAATAAATAAATATATATGTCGTGCCGAATATGTAAAACTGGTCAATTAGCAAGAACTCATTTAAAATTAAGTCCTTTCTAAAATTTTCTCTTATACGTTTAAAGATATATTTTTTTCATTAATGTTAATGTAAAAAATTTTAATTTTGCACCAAAAGAATCTTAGAAAACTTACCTAACCTTATTATAGCAAGAACAATTTATTTTAGCCTAAGCCAACTAAATATATTTTAGATTTGTTTACAGTAATTTAATACTAAACAAACACAGTGAAATATATTTTTTTTCGTTAGGTTCAGAATGATTTTGGCGAAATTACTGCATACACAAATTTTCACTTGTCCTATATGGCAAGATGAGCGTTGCTATTTAAGCCAAGATCGCAAGTTCTGCCTATTCGGCACGACATATATATATATATATATATATATATATATATATATATATATATATATATATATATATATATATATATATATATATATATATATATATATATATATACGCAAAACAACCATGGGGGGAGTAGAATGATAGCCCTAGGCCTTTCATGTTGCAATCAACACATCATCAGGAGCTTGCAAAATGTAGAAAAGAGGAAGGTTTCCAAGCAAATACGTTCCCAGGGGACCGCCTTCCCTGGAGTGAGAGAGGGAGGGAGGAGAAGGAACCGGAAGTGCCCACAGCCACAACAGCCAGAAGGATGAATATTATAGCATAAGAAAAATCCGACAAGCAATGATATTGTAACCTAAACGAAATTAACGTAGCAATAATAATAAATTCAGTCATATTCCGCTATGACAATAATAACTTTAAATACATATATAAATACTGTCTGCGACATAGGAGTCACTGGCAATTATATATCCTCCACAGGACAAGGTGTCCTTTAAATGACGAGAGAAAACACTAACGTATGGAGGGGAGACTTTTATGAAAAGGAAACAGGGCTCATTAACATAAACTCATTTAAAGGGGAGGAGAGACATCTGTAATGACAAGATGGCCACCGATATTCATCCCACATAATCCTGAGGCAAACAATAGTTCAGCCTTCAAAAACTGCAGGAAAAAACACCCTAATTCCTCGGTGTGACACATTTAAGACAGTCTGAAGCATACGTATAAGAGCCCAATTTTAAACTGTGTACTATTGCCTCAACTAAAAATACATCTAATTTGAACAGCCCATCACTGATATTGTATAATGGCTGCCTATCATGCTTAATAATTGCCAATTCTACAATATTCCTTTTAAGCCAGGAGGAACAAGGAAAGATACTCTTGCTTCCAGCCAATTAGCAAGGTTATTACAGGCTCTAACATTGTTGAAAATCGCGTTCGACTCCTGTGCTATAAGTATTGAATAACGGTGCTGGGACATTCTCACCTCCAATGACTTTCCAGTTTGTTCCGAATAGGAGAGACTACAACCGTCGCAACCAACTCTGTCGACACCACCAGCACGTTGTTGTGGTGAATTTTTTATCAAGATGCTTCTAACAGTCCGTGAGTTTTTAAATACTACTTGTATGTTAAATCTTCTAAGAGCATTCGGCAGGATAAATAAATTCTGGTTATATGGGAGGATCAGCACATTCTTGATCTGAGGTGTTATCCTAGGTTCTGTCCTATAAGAAGTTTTCTTAGCTGCCAGAAAAACAGATTCCATAAACATCTCAGGATACCACAGTTTCATGCCAATGTCAAATATTTTCCTAATTTCTTCATCTAGGAACTCTGGACTGTACACTCTATAGGCTCTCAGAAACATAGTAAGGAATACACTCCTTTTGAACGCGGTCACCTGGGAAGGTATTCGCTTGGAAACCTTCCTCTTTTCTACATTTTGCAAGCTCCTGATGATGTATTGGTTGCAACACGAAAGGCCTAGAGCTATCATTCTACTCCCGCCGCGGTTGTTTTGCATCTTGTATCGCTTGGTTTGTGGTATTTGCTTAATACACACACACACACACACACACACACACACACACACACACACATATTTATATATATATATATATATATATATATATATATATATATATATATATATATATATATATATATATATATATATATATATATATATATATATGTCGTGCCGAATATGTAAAACTGGTCAATTAGCATGAACTCATTAAGTCTTTTCTAAAAATTTCTCTTATACGTTTAAAGATATATTTTTTTCACTAACGTTAAGGTAAAAAAAAATTAATTTTGCTCCAAAAGAATCTTAGAAAACTTACCCAACCTTATTATAACAAAAACAATTTATTTTAGCCTAACCCAACTAAATATATTTTAGATTTGTTTACAATAATTTAATACTAAACAAACACAGTGAAATATATTTTTTTTCGTTAGGTTCAGAATGATTTTGGCGAAATTATTGCATACACAAATTTTCACTTGTCCTATATGGCAAGATGAGCGTTGCTATTTAAGCCAAGTTCGCAAGTTCTGTCTATTCGGCACGACATATATATGTCGTGCCGAATATGTAAAACTGGTCAATTAGCAAGAACTCATTTAAAATTAAGTCCTTTCCAAAATTGTTTCTTATACGTTTAAAGATATATTTTTTTCATTAATGTTAATGTAATTATTTATAATTTTGCACCAAAAGAATCTTAGAAAACTTACCTAACCTTATTATAACAAGAACAATTTATTTTAGCCTAACCCAACTAAATATATTTTAGATTTATTTACAATAATTTAATATTAAACAAACACAGTGAAATATATTTTTTTCGTTAGGTTAAGAATGATTTTGGCGAAATTATTCCATACACAAATTTTCGCTTGTCCTATATGGCAAGATGAGCGTTGCTATTTAAGCCAAGATCGCAAGTTCTGCCTATTCGGCACGACATATATATACATATATATATATATATATATATATATATATATATATATGTATATATATATATATATAATGTATATGTGTATATATATATATATATATATATATATATAGGATGGGGTCCACCTCTGGTGTAAATTGTGGGACCCATGGCCTCGGAGAAGTGGATAAAAAGGCTTCAAGGAAGAATATTTGGATTTCTTCCTGAAGCCGTTTGAATGTTCCACTTCCCCTACCACCCCATCTTTTAGTATATATTTTTTTTACCAATAGGAATATTTTATTACATAATATGGTACAGAAGATTTAAGAGATACATTGTTGATATAAAGGTGGCATATAAGGTACATGTTGTTACTTGTGTATCACCGATTATAAGGCGAAAATCTCATCCAGCTCCTCAGAGCTTGGGCGTGAGCCCAAAATACAGCAGGCATTACCCCTTTGAACAGCCGCACTGAGCCGCTGGAACAGAAAACTAGCTGCCCTGGGATCCCTAGTTACCCTGATGAGTCTTTTTCCCAGCTCCTTAAGGAATTTAGATGCACTCTTTCCCCATGAGCCAAGGGTCTCTGAGCCTATGGGAACAAACATATACTGATGGGCAAGTTCTCCATATTTTCTAGACTTTTGGGACTCCCTGAAGCTGGCAGCTGCCCCTCCTTCCTCCCTGGTGTATTGGAGATAGGTATCAGCAAAGGTAGATGCACATGTATAGTCCCACACCACCTGCTTCCCATCTGTCCAGGCTTGAAGGGTGATACCATCTGGACGCTTCTGGCTGCCATCAGATCTGCATAGTTGGGGTGGCTCCCTTACTGCTGGGCATCCAGCTGTTGTGAGGCTCCTCTTGATAATGTTATTAACCTCCTCATGTCTTGCAATCTTTCCCTCGGATTTACGGCACACAAGACCATGGTACCCGAATCGGTCTGCTGCTTCACTGCCACAAATACACCTGTGTTCGGCGAGAATAGGGGCGGCAAGTCGAAGGGCAACACCGATGCGGATGGTCTGTGGGTCGAGGCGTGTGCCAAGGCTGGAGTTGGGAACAGCCAATAGAAAGTCCCCAGCATGAGGGGCTCTCACTGCCAGCAGGCGGGCTCTATCCTTCCCTGACACACTCTGAAGCATTGTTGAGGCTATATTTTCCACTATTGGACCATCCCAGTGCGATTGTTTGTAGTTGTTGGGGGGAGCAGGTCTGGTTTCTGAGCCCGTTAGATTATCCCAGATCATTGCTCCGTCAATGAATTTTTGGTCCTGGACTCCAATCTTGTCCCTAAGATGTTCAGGGAGAATCGCTGCTACAAGCTCTCTGGATGCAATACACGAGGACAGAAAAGCAGGTAAAGCAATCTGTGATGACTTGCGGACACCAATGCCTCCTACTCTGACTGGAAGTGTAGCTTGGTTCCACTGCCCGTCTTCTAGAGTAAGGTTAAGTACTTTCGTAAAAATCTGCCTCAGAATACTGTCATATTCGTGCAGTATAGGGTTACCATATGAAGGTGCACATCTTAGGAAATATGTCAACCTGGGCAGACTCAAGCACTTTGTGAGAAGGTACAAGGCATCGTGGGTGTCCAGATTGCCTATTCGTTGTTCCATTCTCCTTAACTCTTCCAATTTCTTCCTGAGAATTGTGTCAATGGCATTGCTTCCCAGAGGTGCTCCTAGCAAGACACTATTTGTGGGGGCAATGACTGCTGCTCCTGGTAGTTTTGATCTCACTGCATTTATCACTTGTTGACTGACTGAGATGATTTCACATTTGGATGGATTCAGGACGAGACCCATTTCCTGTCCCCGTGTCATTACCTGTGTAAGGTCATGTATGAGGGACTCCTTTGTACCTGCTAGTGTGCCATCATCTAGGAACCAGATGTTTAGCTCGCTGGTCAGTCTGACTGTGATTTCCCTAACTGCTATACAGAAGAGAAATGGTGCAAGAGGATCTCCTTGTTGGACACCCTCCGATGATGTGATTTCATGCTCTCCAAAGAGAAGCATTGATTCCTTGCTATACCCAGCTGAAACAAAAGGGAAGAAACCAGGGAAATGTTCTTGTACTGCTGCTAATACCACGTCTCTTTTCAGGAGATTGAACGCATTCTTGAAATCTAATTTTACTACTGCATTGTCCTCAGGTAGGTTGTTGATATACGCCCTTGTTGCATGAACCGCTGCTTCACTTCCTTGAGAGACCCCAAAGCCAAGCTGGTTTGGTTGAAGCATCATGGCTGCCTGTGCACGAATACTTCGGACAGCAGCTTCGGATACGAGGCGGCGTAACGTGTTGCCTACTGCAATTGGCCGAATTCCTCCATCCTTCTTTTTAAGTGCACAAAGTGTTGCACCAAAAAAGAAAGGTCTAATTTCATCAGGAATCAGACCTGATATATATATATATATATATATATATATATATATATATATATATATATATATATATATATATATATATATATATATATATATATATATATATATATATATATATATGTCGTGCCGAATAGGCAGAACTTGCGATCTTGGCTTAAATAGCAACGCTCATCTTGCCATATAGATCAAGTGAAAATTTGTGTATGCAATAATTTCGCCAAAATCATTCTGAACCTAACGAAAAATATATATTTGACTGTGTTTGTTTAGTACTAAATTATTGTAAACGTACTTAAAATATATTTATTTGGGTTAGGCTTAAATAAATTGCTCTTGTTATAATAAGGTTAGGTAAGTTTTCTAAGATTCTTTTGGTGCAAAATTAAAAAATTTTACATTAACGTTAATGAAAAAAATATATCTTTAAACGTATAAGAGAAAATTTCAGAAAGAACTTAATTTTAAATGAGTTCTTGCTAATTGACCAGTTTTACATACTCGGCACGACATATATATATATATATATATATATATATATATAAATATATATATATATATATATATATATATATATATATATATATACACAGTGGTCTCCCGCTTTTCGTAGTTCCCGGCAATCGTAAAATTCGCCAATCATAGGGGTATTTTCGTATGAACATGGACTCGCTTTTCATAGGTTGACTCGCGAGTCGTAGTTCGTCCGGGACGCGTACCCATGGCGTGAGCCAGGGCGGCAGCCAGTCTGGCATTGTTTACCAGTGAGCGAAGGTACCCTCACGTGCTCCAGCGAAATATTTCATAACATTCCATTTATTTTAGTGCTTGCAAGTATTAAATAAGCTACCATGGCTCCAAAGAAAACTCCTAGTGCCAAGCCTGTCGTAAAGGTGAGAAATACGACTGAATTTAAGAAAACCATCATTGAACAATATGAAAGAGGTACAAGTGTGGCCGAACTGTCCAGGATGTATAAGAAACCCTAC
>NC_091307.1:37738110-37803110 GCF_038502225.1 Cherax quadricarinatus
ATACGTGAATGACATGGTGGAAGGAATAGATTCTGAAGTGTCACTGTTAGCTGATGTGAAACTGATGAGAATACATGTGGGCGAGGATCAGAGTCTGTGTGCTTCAGAGGCTGTGCGTTTCAGAGGCTGTGTGAGCCGAGAAAGACATTTCCCTTATTCTTTTACCCCAGCTTCCTATACCTCCATACATTATATAATACCCGGCCATCCTACACACTATAGCATGGGGTGTTACCAAGCACCATGGCTTGTTGCAGTGTTTTACAATCTCAGTTTAAAGAGTTGTAGAAGGAGATTCTACTTCTTCAGGAGGAAAACAGGAGGCTGAAGCTTCGTCTAGATGAGTGTGGGATGGTGGTAAGTGGTGAGGAGGAAAAAGTTACCAGCAGTGATTTGGAGAGTGGCAGCCGCTTTAAGTGGCAAGTGATTCACAATTCAGGAAGAAGGATGATAAGGAAGGTTAATAGAGAAGATGTGAAGGTAGGAAATCGATTGTCTATTCTCCAGGACGAGTGTACTCAGTGGTTAGTGAGATTAAAGGTACCACTGACTCCCTGCTTATCAAGGTAAGAATATTCTGATTGTGGGAGATTCTCAGGTAAGATATAGACCGTATTTTTTGTAACAGAGATAGAAAGGTCAGACAGAGGGTGTGTCTCCCAGAAGCTGACGTTCATGACAGAGTCAGCAGGTTGGATAATATTATGTCAGTTAATGGGAACAAGCCCATTATCTGTCTTAGTGCTGGTGGAAATGATATCGGGAATGGCAGGAGACAGAAGCTGCTGGATAAGTATAGGTCAGCCATAGATGTAGTCAGGCCTAAGGGAAGGATCCCTGTCATATGTAGCATCTTGCCTCGAAGGGGAGTGGGCAATGAATGGATGTCTAGGGCAATTGGTATAACTTGCTGGCTAGACAGGTACTGCAAGGAACTTGCAATCCCATTCATTGATAACTGGGACATATTCTATGGTAAGCATGATTTGTATGCAAGGGATGGGGTTCATCTCTCTGGGGATGGAGTGGTTGCATTAGCCATTTCGATTGAGAGGGGTCATTGATGACTTGTCTAGGACTTTAAACTGATAGATTATAGAGGTATGGGTGTCTGTAGGAAACATTCAGGTTGCAGTACTAGGGTTGAAAACAGTATATATAACCAGGATGCCTCAGGGATATGGTTAAAAGACAATATTCAAAATAAAGTTGCTAGTAAAAGCAAATTAATTGATCAACAAACAAAGAGAAATAGTAGAGGGCAACGAATGACTTAAGGTTTACTATACAAATAGTAGGAGTCTAAGAAATAAGATAGATGAGCTAAGATTACTTGCAAGTGCAGGTAATATAGATATTATTGCTATAACAGAGACTTGGTTCAACTTGAAAGATAGAGAAATGCCCTCTGAATGCAACATACAGAGTTATAAACTATTCCATACTGATAGAGTCAACAGGAAGGGTGGTGGAGTGGCGATGTATGTCAGAGATAATTTAAATTCTTGTGTTAGACAAGATGTAAGATTAGAAACATCAGACGCTGAATCTGTTTGGCAACAGTTTCTCGAGGATTGTGAAAAGTTCATTTTGGGTGTGATTTATAGGTCCCCAAACCTTGATAGAGAGTGCAGTAAGCTGCTTTGGGACGAAATTCATAAGGCATCTAGATATGAAAATGTTGTGTTAATGGGAGATTTTAACTTTAGACAAATTGATTGGAAAAATATGACAGGAAATCTTGAGTCTAGTGACTTTCTTGATACGGTTAAGGATTGACTTTTAAAACAGTTTGTGACAGAACCAACTAGAGGAAACAATTTGTTTGACTTGGTTCTTGCCAACAAAGAATCACTAGTTAATAATCTTGAGGTTAATGATGAGCTAGAGGAAAGTGATCACAAATCACTTAGTTTCAATATATCATGGAGTTACCCGGATAACTGCAATCAAATCTCTGTCCCAGACTTTCGCTTGGCCGATTTCATGGGACTGAAAATTACCTGTGTGGGTTAAATTGGGATGTCCTAACTATGGGTCAGGTAGGTGATCTTGGTTGCCAATATGACGTTTTTCAGAACATAGTTCTAGCTGCCCAGACAACTTTTGATCCGAGTAGGGAAATTAGATCTAACGAAAATGATCCCAAATGGATGAACAATAGATTAAAACATCTCCCTGGTCAAAAGAGAGGAATATATAGGCATAGCAAAAGAAGGGATGGGCAGTTAAGAAATAAATATATTCAATTAAAGAGAGAAATCAAAAAAGGAATAAGAAAAGCAAAAAAAGGATTATGAAGCTAAGGTCGCAAAGGATTCGAAGACTAACCCAAAAGGGTTCTTTCAGGTATACAGAAATAAGATTAGGGACAAGATAGGCCCACTTAAGAGTAACTCAGGTCAGATCACTGACAGTGACAAGGATATGTGTGAAGTTTTCAATTCTTACTTCCTCTCAGGCTTTACTCAAGAAGATACTAGCGAAATTCCAGAAATAATAGATAATGTAGGACAGGGCGATAATAAACTATGCACGATTGCGGTAATTAGTGACATGGTCCTCAGACAAATCGAGAAATTAAAAGCTAACAAATCCCCTGGCCCTGATGAACTGTTTGCAAGGGTGTTAAATGAATGTAAAGAGGAACTTAGCATACCTTTGGTTAATCTTTTCAATGTATCACTACAAACTGGCATAGTGCCTGACAAGTGGAAAATGGCAAATGTTTACAGGTCCTTAGCTTCGAACTATAGACCAATAAGCCTTGCTTCCATAATGGGAAAATTTATGAAATCAATAATTGCCGAAGCAATTTGTAGCCATCTCGAGAGGCATAAATTGATTAATCAATATCAGCACGGTTTTACAAAGGGGCGTTCCTGTCTTATGAACTTACTAACTTTCTTCACGGTATTTGAGGAGGTAGATCATGGTATTGAATATGATATTGTGTATATGGACTACAGTAAGGCTTTTGATAGAGTTCCACATCACAGGCTATTGAGGAAATTTAAGGCACACGGAATAGGAGGAGAAATTTTTTCCTGGGTTGAGGCATGGTTGACGAATAGGCAGCAGAGAGTTTGCATTAACGGGGAGAAATCAGAATGGGGGCACGTCACGAGCGGTGTTCCACAGGGGTCAGTGTTGGGTCCCTTGTTGTTCACAATCTACATAAACGACATACATGAGGGAATATATAGCAGCATAAGCAATTTGCTGGTGACACCAAAATAGGCCGTACAATTCATTCTAACGAGGACACTAGAGCACTCCAGGATGATTTGAATAGACTGATGCAGTGGTCGGAGAAGTGGCAGATGCAGTTTAATATAGACAAATGCAAAGTTCTAAATGTTGGACAGGAAAATAACCATGCCACATATAAACTAAATAATGTAGATCTTAATATTACGGATTGCGAAAAGGATTTAGGAGTTTTGGTTAGTAGAAATCTAAAACCAAGACAACAGTGCATTAGTGTTCGCAATAAAGCTAACAGAACCCTTGGCTTCATAGCAAGAAGTATAAATAATAGAAGTCCTCAGGTTCTTCTTCAACTCTATATATCTTTGGTTAGGCCTCATTTAGATTATGCTGCACAGTTTGGTCACCGTATTACAGAATGGATATAAATGCACTGGAAAACGTACAAAGGAGGATGACAAAGTTGATCCCATGTATCAGAAATCTTCCCTATGAGGATAGTCTGAGGGCCTTGAACTTGCAGTCTCTAGAAAGGCGTAGAATTAGGGGGATATGATTGAGGTGTATAAATGGAAAACAGGATTTAATAAAGAGGATGTAAACAGCGTGCTAAAAAATATCTAACATAGACAGGACTCGCAGCAATGGCTTTAAATTGGAAACATTCAGATTCAGGAAGGATACAGGAAAGCACTAGTTTGCTCATAGAAGCTAAGACGTTGTGTAGTTTTAAAAATAGGTTGGATAAATGCATGAGTGGGTGTGAGTTGGACCTGACTAGCTTGTGCTACTAGGTAGGATGCACTGCTCCTCCCTTAAGTGACGTGTCTGACCTCACTAGGTCAATGCATTGGCTTAAGCCGGTGGGAGAATTGGAACTGCCTCGCATAAGCCAGTAGGCCTGTTACAGTGTTCCTTCTTTCTTATGTTCTTAAAAGGTGTGTATTATAGTGTATATACGCTGAGAATTTAATCCCTATCCTAGAGATTAAAGTACTCTAGAGTGGTGGTGAAGAGGTAATATGAAGTCATAATGACCTAGTAGTTGCACCTTAAAAACCTAAAGATGTGGAGACACTCTACTTCAGCTTCCTTAAGAATTTTAGGAGCTATAGTTCAATCCTTCCAAGAAGTTTAGGTGCTGGTTAGCTTAATGCATTCAAGATGGCTAGCGTCTGTAGCTTAACATCCTATAAAAGACCCAGGAGCTGTAGAACAACACCCTCAAGGGGCACAGGAACTTCAAAGAGGACCAGGAGCTGGAACTGAACCCACCTAAACACTTAAAATACAAAATAAAATGAAGAAAACCAATTATATAATCACAGAATTTTCCTTTACTCATAATTGCAAAAAATAGATACACGGTTTTAAGGAAATTTTGTAATTTGACACCTAAAACAAGGGTAGCAAAAATCTGCACATTTTATAGATAAGATACACTAGTGTTGAAAGTTAAATCCTATATAAAATAAAAACATTGCACGGGAACCAGCAATTCCAAGTTTTGAATTTTATTTTTAACACACCGGCTGTCCCCTGACAAAGGTTGGGAGACTTAAAAAACATTCTCCACCATTCATCCCAAAGATATCTTGCCAGACGTGCATAGACATCACTCGTTCATAGTGGTGCTGGCACTGTACTTCCACTTCAGGACTTAACACGCTTCCCTAAATCATTTCATACAGTAAATTTACCTTGTTCATATTCCAGAAGCACATCAAGTCATAAAAACCACTTGTCTCCACTCACTCCGATGTAGCAAACCTGTTAGATCTCTCACATAGATGCTTAAGTCCCCAGTAACCAAATCTTCCTTTAACCCTTCCCTCCAACTCTTCCTGGAACGACCCCTGCTACTCCTTCCACATTAGATTTATACAACCTCTTTGTCATTCAATCCTGCAACATTCTCTCAAATGCCCATACCATCTCAACAGTCATTCCTCAGCCCTCTGAGCTGTACTTTTGGTAAGCCCACACCATCTGTTATTTTCTACACATCTCGAATTCTCTACAAAATATTCACAACACACATCGCTCTCAACTGTGACATCTCCACAGCCTCTAACCTTCTCCTCTCTGCAATGTTTAACGCCCAAGACATTTTAGTTTTGGCACCCCAATACTCAACTACATTCCCATTTTTGCCTCTATAGATAAACTTTTTCCAAAGGTGCCTCAATACATCACCTGCCTTTTTCTCCTCGTCTGTTCTATTGTGCTGAAAAGTTGGATAGAATATTTTCAGCTGCTAAACGATGATGATGAAAAGGAGGCAATGATTTTATGCATTGGGTAGGAGGAATAACATCTCATAGGAGTAAAAGAGTCATAGGTGGATGTGGGTGAACTTGAACTGCTTCTCGCTGCAGCTGTCCCAGCTGCAGCGAGAAGCAGCAGCTGGGACAGATGGGATTAAAACTGAAATGTTAAAAGCACGTTGGAATATAGTTTTGGAGTTATTGGTGTGTGTGTTCAGTATATGAATGAAAGAAGGAAAGGTGCCAAGTCACTGGCATAGATCATACGTTATTCCTTTGTATCATGGATAAATGGGTAAGAGAGTGTGCAAGAACTATAGGAAAATAAGCAAGTCGAATATACCACATAAAGTTAGGGGTAAAAAATTAATTACAGAGGAACAAGGAAAATTTAAGAAGGGTTTGAAATATGTATAACAAGTGTTTGCACTGAAGCATATAAGTAAACAACACTTGGATAAGGATAAGGAGCATTTATGGATTTAGAAAAGGCATATCATAATGTAGATAGAGGAGTAATGTAACATATGTTACCGAGTTATAGAACAGGTAGTGGGCTGCTACGAGTAGTAGAGTATTTTTATGCTGTGAGGCCCAGGTTAGGTTATATAGGAGAGACGGGGCTATTTTCCATTAAAAGTAGGCCTCCAGCACTCCATTAAGTATAAAGATAATAATATTAAGTAAGTAATAATAAATTTTTTCTTTCGATGTTACAAGTTTGAGGACAATTATAAGGAGGCAAACATACAGAAAACATTAAACAACCACTGTAGATATCCCATTTTAAGAAATACCTAAGAAACGGATAAAATCTTAATAAAAGAATATGTGAAGAGTATCCAATAACCTTTCGGGATATAAATGTATTAAGGCATCCTTGAGAGGCTCGGGCGGTGCAAACAATAAAGTAAATGCATCTTAGTACGTCTCTAGTCGGTGCCAACTCTATACCAAATATTTCCCAAAAGGCCAGACTGGGAAGCTGCCCTGGCTGCTTATCGCAGACTGTTCCCAGCGAGACTCGCGGCTCAACTCACTGGAAACTTTAGAGCTCCTGGGTGCTTGCTCACTCGCTGGCTCACGCTCGCGCTCCCTCGCTACCTCTTGCTTATCTATGAGGCACAACTGGGAGGGTTTTGTTGTTGTGAAGCAGTCTGTTTATATCAGCTCTCCCACCTGCTTGCCAACTGCCTCCATGCCTGCAATAGTCTCCCTCTAGCATACCTCTACTCCATACGCTTAAGAATGTGGTTATAACTTACCCACCACACAGCCTCGCCTTCTCGCGACCTGTTCACCTGAGCCCCACCTGCTGGCGACCTGTTCACCACCTCAAACCTACCCGGTACACACTACCTGTTCACCAACTCGGCCTTATCTCCTCGCCACACGTTCACCACCTGAACCCTACCTGCTCGCTACCTGTTTATCCCTCAGCCCCAACTGCTGTCTACCTGTTCATTTCCTGAGGCCCCACCTGCCAACTACCTGTTCACCAAACAACTCCCACCTGCCTTATCAACAATCCCAACTAAACCACTACAGTATTGACGCAGTATTTTAGTCCAACATAAAAAATGCGAATCATCCATTAAAAATTGCTGAGTAAAAGATGAAGGATTCACTGAGTCCCAGAAGCACTTCCTGCCTCACAGTAGCACCTCCTGCCTCCCAGTAGCACTCCCTGCCTCACAGTAGCACCTCCTGCCTCCCAGTAGCACCTCCTGCCTCCCAGTAGCACTTCCTGCTTCCAAGTAGCACCTCCTGCCTCCCAGTAGCACTTCCTGCCACCAAGTAGCACCTGCGTACCAGTAGCACTTCCTACCTCCCAGTAGCACTTCCTGCCTCCCAGTAGCACCTGCGTCCCAGAAGAACTTCCCGCCTCCCAGTAGCACTTCCTGCTTCCAAGTAGCACCTCCTGCCTCCCAGGAGCACTTCCTACCTCCAAGTAGCACCTCCTGCCTCCCAGTAGCACTTCCTGCCTCCTAGTAGCACCTGCGTCCCAGTAGCACTTCCTGCCTCCAAGTAGCAGTTCCTGCCTCCCAGTAGCACTTCCTGCCTAACAGTAGCACCTCTTGCCTCCCAGTAGCAGTTCCTGCCTCCCAATAGCACTTCCTGCCTCCAAGTAGCACACCCTACCTCCCAGTAGCACTTCCTGCCTCACAGTAGCACCTGCGCCCCGGTATCACTTTCTACCTCCCAGTAGCAGTTCCTGCCTCCCAGTAGCAACTTCCTGCCTCCCAGTAGCACCTTCTGCCTCCCAGTAGCAGTTCCTGCCTAGTAGTAGTACTTTCTGCCTCCCAGTAGCACTTCCTGCCTCCCAGAAGCAGTTCCTGCCTCCTAGTAGCACTTCCTGCCTCCCAGTAGCACCTCCTGCCTCCCAGTAGCAGTTCCTGCCTCCCAGTAGCAGTTCCTGCCTCCTAGTAGCACTTCCTGCCTCCCAGCAGCACTTCCTACCTCCCAGTAGCACCTTCTGCCTCCCAGTAGGAGTTCCTGTCTCCTAGTAGTACTTTCTGCCTCCCAGTAGCACTTCCTGCCTCCCAGTAGCACTTCCTGCCTCCCAGTAGCTCTTCATGAATCCCAGTAGCACTTCATGACTCCCAGTAGCACTTCCTGCCTCCCAGTAGCTCTTCCTGCCTCCCAGTAGCAGTTCCTGCCTCCTAGCAGCACTTCCTGCCTCCAAGCAGCACTTCCTGTCTCCCAGTAGCACCTGCGTCCCAGTATCACTTTCTTCCTCCCAGTAGCTCTTTCTGCAGTTCCTGCCCCCCCAGTAGCACTTCCTGCCTCCCAGTAGCACTTCCTGCCTCCCAGTAGCTCTTCATGAATACCAGTAGCACTTCATGACTCCCAGTAGCACTTCCTGCCTCCCAGTAGCTCTTCCTGCCTCCCAGTAGCAGTTCCTGCCTCCTAGTAGCACTTACTGCCTCCAAGCAGCACTTCCTGTCTCCCAGTAGCACCTGCGTCCCAGTATCACTTTCTTCCTCCCAGTAGCTCTTTCTGCCTCCCAAAAGCAGTTCCTGCCCCCCAGTAGCACTTCCTGCCTCCAAGTAGCACACCCTGCCTCCAAGTAGCACTACCTGCCTCCCAGTAGCACCTGCGTCCCAGTATCACTTTCTACCTCCCAGTAGTAGTTCCTGCCTCCCAGTAGCACTTCCTGTCTCCCAGTACCTTCTGCCTCTCAGTAGCACTTCCTGCCTCCTAGTAGCACTTCGTGCCTCCCAGCAGCACTTCCTGCCTCCAAGTAGCACCCACTGCCTCCAAGTAGCAGTTCCTGCCTCCCAGTAGCACTTCCTGCCTTCTAGTAGCACTTCCTGCCTCCCAGTAGCACTTATTGCCTCCCAGTAGCACCTCCTGCCTCCAAGTAGCAGTTCCTGCCTATTAGTAGTACTTTCTGCCTCCCAGTAGCACTTCCTGCCTCCCATAAGCAGTTCCTGCCCCCCAGTAGCACTTCCAGCTTCGCAGTAGCTATTCCTGCCTCTCAGTAGCACTTCATGCCTTCCTGTAGCACTTCCTGTCTCCCAGTAGCACCTCCTGCCTCCTAGTAGCGCTTCCTTCCTCCCAGTACCACTTCCTGCTTCCCAGTAGCAGTTCTTGTCTCCCAGTAGCAGTTCTTGTTTCCAAGTAGCACTTCCTGCCTCCCAGTAGCTCTTCCTGCCTTCCAGTAGCACTTCCTGCCTCCCAGTAGCACTTCCTGCCTCCCAGTAGCACTTCCTGCCTCCCAGCAGCACTTCCTTCCTCCCAGTAGCACTTCCTGCCTCCAAGTAGCACTTCCTGCCTCCCAGTAGCACTTCCTGCCTCCCAGTAGCTCTTCCTGACTCCCAGGAGCACTTCCTGCCTCCAAGTAGCACTTCCTGCCTCCCAGTAGCACTTCCTGCCTCCCAGCAGCACTTCCTTCCTCCAAGTAGCACTTCCTGCCTCCAAGTAGCACTTCCTGCCTCCCAGTAGCACTTCCTGCCTCCCAGTAGCTCTTCCTGACTCCCAGGAGCACTTCCTGCCTCCAAGTAGTACTTCCTGCCTTCCAGTAGCTCTTCCTGGTTCCCAGTAGCAGTTCCTGCCTCCCAGTAGTAGTTGCTGCCTCCCAGTAGCTCTTCCTGCCTCCCAGTAGCAGTTCCTGCCTCCCAGTAGCTCTTCCTGCCTCCCAGTAGCACTTCCTGCCTCCCAGTAGCTCTTCCTGCCTCCTAGTAGCACTTCCTGCCTCCCAGTAGCGCTTCCTGCCTCCCAGTAGCTCTTCCTGCCTCCCAGTAGGAGTTCCTGCCTCCCAGTAGCAGATACTGCCTCCCAGTAGCTCTTCATGCCTCCCAGTAGCAGTTCCTGCCTCCAAGTAGTAGTTTCTCCCTCCCAGTAGCAGTTCCTGCTTCCAAGTAGTAGTTGCTGCCTCCCAGTAGCACTTCCTGCCTCCCAGTAGATCTTCATGCTTCCTAGTAGCACTTCCTGCCTCCCAGTAGCACTTCCTGCCTTTCAGTAGCTCTTCCTGGTTCCCAGTAGCAGTTCCTGCCTCCCAGTAGTACTTTCTGCCTCCCAGAAGCACTTCCTGCCTCCCAGTAGCACTTCCTGCCTCCCAGTAGCTCTTCATGAATCCCAGTAGCACTTCATGACTCCCAGTAGCACTTCCTGCCTCCCAGTAGCTCTTCCTGCGTTCCAGTAGCAGTTCCTGCCTCCTAGTAGCACTTCCTGCCTCCAAGCAGCACTTCCTGTCTCCCAGTAGCACCTGCGTCCCAGTATCACTTTCTTCCTCCAAGTAGCTCTTTCTGCCTCCCAAAAGCAGTTCCTGCCCCCCAGTAGCACTTCCTGCCTCCAAGTAGCACACCCTGCCTCCAAGTAGCACTTCCTGCATCCCAGTATCACTTTCTACCTCCCAGTAGCAGTTCCTGCCTCCCAGTAGCACTTCCTGTCTCCCAGTACCTTCTGCCTCTCAGTAGCACTTCCTGCCTCCTAATAGCACTTCGTGCCTCCCAGCAGCACTTCCTGCCTCCAAGTAGCACCCACTGCCTCCAAGTAGCAGTTCCTGCCTCCCAGTAGCACTTCCTGCCTTCTAGTAGCACTTCCTGCCTCCCAGTAGCACTTACTGCCTCCCAGTAGCACCTCCTGCCTCCAAGTAGCAGTTCCTGCCTACTAGTAGTACTTTCTGCCTCCCAGTAGCACTTCCTGCCTCCCATAAGCAGTTCCTGCCCCCCAGTAGCACTTCCAGCTTCGCAGTAGCAGTTCCTGCCTCCCAGTAGCTATTCCTGCCTCTCAGTAGCACTTCATGCCTTCCTGTAGCACTTCCTGTCTCCCAGTAGCACCTCCTGCCTCCTAGTAGCACTTCCTTCCTCCAAGTACCACTTCCTGCTTCCCAGTAGCAGTTCTTGTCTCCCAGTAGCAGTTCTTGTTTCCAAGTAGCACTTCCTGCCTCCCAGTAGCTCTTCCTGCCTTCCAGTAGCACTTCCTGCCTCCCAGTAGCAATTCCTGCCTCCCAGTAGCACTTCCTGCCTCCCAGCAGCACTTCCTTCCTCCCAGTAGCACTTCCTGCCTCCAAGTAGCACTTCCTGCCTCCCAGTAGCACTTCCTGCCTCCCAGTAGCACTTCCTGCCTCCCAGTAGCTCTTCCTGACTCCCAGGAGCACTTCCTGCCTCCAAGTAGCACTTCCTGCCTCCAAGTAGCACTTCCTGCCTTCCAGTAGCTCTTCCTGGTTCCCAGTAGCAGTTCCTGCCTCCCAGTAGTAGTTGCTGCCTCCCAGTAGCTCTTCCTGCCTCCCAGTAGCAGTTCCTGCCTCCCAGTAGCTCTTCCTGCCTCCCAGTAGCACTTCCTGCGTCGCAGTAGCACTTCCTGCCTCCCAGTAGCTCTTCCTGCCTCCCAGTAGCAGTTCCTGCCTCCCAGTAGCAGTTCCTGCCTCCCAGTAGCTCTTCATGCCTCCCAGTAGCAGTTCCTGCCTCCAAGTAGTAGTTTCTCCCTCCCAGTAGCAGTTCCTGCTTCCAAGTAGTAGTTGCTGCCTCCCAGTAGCACTTCCTGCCTCCCAGTAAATCTTCATGCTTCCTAGTAGCACTTCCTGCCTCCCAGTAGCACTTCCTGAATCCCAGTAGCTCTTCCTGCCTCCCAGTAGCAGTTCCTGCCTCCCAGTAGCAGTTCCTGCCTCCCAGTAGCTCTTCCTGCCTCCTAGCAGCTCTTCCTGCCTCCCAGTAGCTCTTCCTGCCTCCCAGTAGCAGTTCCTGCCTCCCAGTAGCACTTCCTGCCTCCCAGTAGCACTTCTTGCCTTGCAGTAGCACTTCCTGTCTCCCAGTAGCACTTCCTGCCTCCCAGTAGCTCTTCCTGCCTCCTAGTAGCAGTTCCTGCTTCCCAGTAGCACTTCCTGCCTCCCAGTAGCTCTTTCTGCCTACCAGTAGCAGTTCCTGCATCCCAGTAGCACTTCCTGCCTCCCAGTAGCACTTCCTGCCTCCCAGTAGCTCTTCCTGCCTCCCAGGAGCTCTTCCTGCCTCCAAGTACCACTTCCTGCCTCCCAGTAGCACTTCCTGCCTCCCAGTAGCACTTCCTGCCTCCAAGTAGTAGTTGCTGCCTCCCAGTAGCTCTTCCTGCCTCCCAGTAGCAGTTCCTGCCTCCCAGTAGCTCTTCCTGCCTCCCAGCAGCACTTCCTGCCTCCCAGTAGCACTTCCTGCCTCCCAGTAGTTTTCCTGCCTCCAAGTAGTAGTTGCTGCCTACCAGTAGCTCTTCCTGCCTCCCAGTAGCAATTCCTGCCTCCCAGTAGCTCTTCCTGCCTCCCAGTAGCACTTCCTGCCTCCCAGTAGCACTTCCCGCCTCCTAGTAGCACTTCCTACCTCCCAGTAGCACTTCCTGCCTCGCAGTAGCACTTCCTGCCTCCCAGTAGCTCTTATTGTCTCCCAGTAGCACTTCCTGCCTCCCAGTAGCACTTCCTGCCTCCCAGTAGCACTTCCTGCCTCCCAGCAACAGTTCCTGTCTCCCAGTAGCACTTCCTGCCTCCCATTAGCTCTTCCTGCCTCCCAGTAGCACTTCCTGCCTCTCAATAGCTCTTCCTGCCTCCCAGTAGCACTTCCTGCCTCTCAATAGCTCTTCCTGCCTCCCAGTAGCACTTCCTGCCTCCCATTATCTCTTCCTGCCTCCCAGTAGCACTTACTGCCTCCCAGTAGCAATTCCTGCCTCCCAGCAACAGTTCCTGCATCCCTGTAGCACTTCCTCCCTCCCATTAGGTCTTCCTGCCTCCCAGTAGCACTTCCAGCCTATCAATAGCTCTTCCTGCCTCCCAGTAGCAGTTCCTGCCTCCCAGTTGCAGTTTCTGCCTCCCAGTAGCTCTTCCTGCCTCCCAGTAGCAGTTCCTGCCTCCCAGTAGCTCTTCCTACCTCCCAGAAGCAATTCCTGTCTCCCAGTAGCACTTTCTGCCTACCAGTAGCACCTCCTGCCTCTCAGTAGCACTTCCTGCCTCCAAGTAGCACCCCTTGCCTCCAAGCAGCAGTTCCTCCCTCCCAGTAGCACTTCCTGCCTCCTAGTAGCACTTCCTGCCTCCCAGTAGCACTTCCTGCCTCCCAGCAGCACTTCCTGCCTCCCACAAGCACCTCCTGCCTCCCAGTAGCAGTTCCTGCCTCCCAGTTGCAGTTTCTGCCTCCCAGTAGCTCTTCCTGCCTCCCAGTAGCAGTTCCTGCCTCCCAGTAGCTCTTCCTACCTCCCAGAAGCAATTCCTGTCTCCCAGTAGCACTTTCTGCCTACCAGTAGCACCTCCTGCCTCTCAGTAGCACTTCCTGCCTCCAAGTAGCACCCCTTGCCTCCAAGCAGCAGTTCCTCCCTCCCAGTAGCACTTCCTGCCTCCCAGTAGCAGTTCCTGCCTCCCAGTAGTAGTTGCTGCCTCCCAGTAGCTCTTCCTGCCTCCCAGTAGCACTTCCTGCCTCCCAGTAGCTCTTCCTGCCTCCTAGTAGCACTTCCTGCCTCCCAGTAGCGCTTCCTGCCTCCCAGTAGCTCTTCCTGCCTCCCAGTAGCAGTTCCTGCCTCCCAGTAGCAGTTCCTGCCTCCCAGTAGCTCTTCATGCCTCCCAGTAGCAGTTCCTGCCCCCAAGTAGTAGTTTCTCCCTCCCAGTAGCAGTTTCTGCTTCCAAGCAGTAGTTGCTGCCTCCCAGTAGCACTTCCTGCCTCCCAGTAGCTCTTCCTGCTTCCTAGTAGCACTTCCTGCCTCCCAGTAGCACTTCCTGAATCCCAGTAGCTCTTCCTGCCTCCCAGTAGCAGTTCCTGCCTCCCAGTAGCAGTTCCTGCCTCCCAGTAGCTCTTCCTGCCTCCTAGTAGCTCTTCCTGCCTCCCAGTAGCACTTCCTGCCTCCCAGTAGCACTTCCTGCCTCCCAGTAGCACTTCCTGCCTCCCAGTAGCACTTCTTGCCTCGCAGTAGCTCTTCCTGCCTCCCAGTAGCAGTTCCTGCCTCCCAGTAGCACTTCCTGCCTCCCAGTAGCACTTCCTGTCTCCCAGTAGCACTTCCTGCCTCCCAGTAGCTCTTCCTGCCTCCTAGTAGCAGTTCCTGCTTCCCAGTAACACTTCCTGCCTCCCAGTAGCTCTTCCTGCCTCCCAGTAGCAGTTCCTGCATCCCAGTAGCACTTCCTGCCTCCCAGTAGCACTTCCTGCCTCCCAGTAGCTCTTCCTGCCTCCCAGTAGCTCTTCCTGCCTCCCAGTAGCACTTCCTGCCTCCCAGTAGCTCTTCCTGCCTCCCAGTAGCACTTCCTGCCTCCAAGTAGTAGTTGCTGCCTCCCAGTAGCTCTTCCTGCCTCCCAGTAGCAGTTCCTGCCTCCCAGTAGCTCTTCCTGCCTCCCAGTAGCACTTCCTGCCTCCCAGTAGCACTTCCTGCCTCCCAGTAGCACTTCCTGCCTCCAAGTAATAGTTGCTGCCTCCCAGTAGCTCCCTTCCTGCCTCCCAGTAGCACTGCCTCCTGCCTCCCAGTAGCACTTCCTGCCTCCCAGTAGCACTTCCTCTTCCTGCCTCCCAGTAGCAAGTAGCTCTTCTTCCTGCCTCCCAGTAGCACTTCCTGCCTCCCAGTAGCACTTCCTGCCTCCCAGTAGCAGTTCCTGCCTCCTAGTAGCTATTCCTGCCTCCCAGTAGCCCTTCCTGCCTGACAGTAGCACTTCCTGCCTCCCAGTAGCTCTTCCTGCCTCCAGTAGCAGTTCCTGCCTCCCAGTAGCGCTTCCTGCCTCCCAGTAGCACTTCCTGTCTCCCTTCCTGTTTCCCAGTAGCACTTCCTGCCTCCAAGTAGCACTTCCTGCCTCCAGTAGCTCTTCCTGCCTCCAGCAGCAGTTCCTGCTTCTCTCAGTAGCACTTCCTGCCCCAGTAGCACTTCCTGCCTCCCACTGCCTACCTCTTCCTGCCTCCCAGTAGCACTTCCTGCCTCCTAGTAGCACTTCCTGCCTCCCAATAGCACTTCCTGCCTCCCAGTAGCACTTCCTGCCTCCCAGTAGCAGTTCCTGCCTCCCTTAGCACTTTCTGCCTCCCAGTAGCACTTCCTGCCTCCCATTAGCACTTCCTGCCTCCCAGTAGCACTTCCTGCCTCCTAGTAGCACTTCCTGCCTCCCACCTCCTGCCTCCTAGTAGCTCTTAGCAGTTCTTGTCTACCAGTAGCAGTTCTGCCTCCAGTAGCACTTCCTGCCTCCCAGTAGCACTTCCTCCCTCCCAGTAGCAGTTCCTGCCTCACAGGAGCACCTTTTGCCTCCTATTAGCTGTTCTTGCCTCCCAGTAGCACTTCCTGCCTCCCAGTAGCACTTCCTGCCTCCCAGTAGCACTTCCTGCCTCCCAGTAGCTCTTCCTGCCTCCCAGTAGCACTTCCTGCCTCCCAATAGCTCTTCCTGCCTCCCAGTAGCACTTCCTGCCTCCCAATTGCAGTTCCTGCCTACCAGTAGCACTAGCTGCTTCCCCGGAGCTCTTCCTGCCTCCAAGTAGCAGTTCCTGCCTCTGAGTAGCACTTCCTGCCTCCAAGTAGCAGTTCCTGCATCCCAGTAGCAATTCCTGCCTCCCAGTAGCACGTCCTTCCACCCAGAAGCACTTCTTGTCTCCAAGTAGCACCTCCTACCGCCCAGTAGCACTTCCTGCCTCCCATTAGCACTTCCAGCCTACGAGTATCTCTTCCTGCCTCCCAGTAGCACTTCCTGCCTCCCAGTAGCAATTCCTGCCTCCCAGTAGCAGTTCCTCTCTACCAGTAGCACTTTCTGACCCCAGTAGCACTTTCTACCTTGAAGTTGCACTTCCCGCCTCCCAATAGCACTTTCTACCTCCCAGTAACACTTCCTGCCTACCAGTAGCACTTCCTGCCTCCCAGCAGCACTTCCTGCCTCCCAGTAGCACTTCCTGCCTCCCAGTAGCATTTCCTGCCTCCCAGTAGCACTTCCTGCCTCCCAGGAGCTCTTTCTGCCTCCCATTAGCAGTCCCTGCCTCCCAGTAGCACTTTCTGCCTCCCATTAGCACTTCCTCCCTACCAGTAGCACTTCGTGTTTCCCAGTAGCACTTTCTGCTTCCCAGTAGCACTTCCTGCCTCCCAGTAGCACTGTCTACCTCCCAGCAGCACTTCCTGCCTTCCAGTAGCACCTCCTGCCTCCCAGTAGCAGTTCCTGCCTTCAAGAAGCACTTCATCCCTACCAGTAGCACTGCCTGCCTCCCAGTAGCACTTCCTGCCTCCAAGTAGCACCCCCTGCCTTCCAGTAGCTATTCCTGCCTCCCAGTAGCACTTCCTGCCTCCCAGTAGCACTTCCTGCCTCCCAGTAGCTCTTTCTGCCTCCCAAGAGCACTTCCTGCCTCCAAGTAGCAGTTCCTGCCTCCCAGTAGCTCTTCCTGCCTCCCAGTAGCACTTCCTGCCTCCCAGTAGCACTTCCTGCCTCCCAGTAGCACTTCCTGCCTCCAAGTAATAGTTGCTGCCTCCCAGTAGCTCTTCCTGCCTCCCAGTAGCAGTTCCTGCCTCCCAGTAGCTCTTCCTGCCTCCCAGTAGCACTTCCTGCCTCCCAGTAGCACTTCCTACCTCCTAGTAGCACTTCCTGCCTCCCAGTAGCACTTCCTGCCTCGCAGTAGCACTTCCTGCCTCCCAGTAGCTCTTATTGTCTCCCAGTAGCACTTCCTGCCTCCCAGTAGCACTTCCTGCCTCCCAGTAGCACTTCCTGCCTCCCAGCAACAGTTCCTGTCTCCAAGTAGCACTTCCTGCCTCCCATTAGCTCTTCCTGCCTCCCAGTAGCACTTCCTGCCTCTCAATAGCTCTTCCTGCCTCCCAGTAGCACTTCCTGCCTCTCAATAGCTCTTCCTGCCTCCCAGTAGCACTTCCTGCCTCCCATTACTGCCTCCCAGTAGCACTTCCTGCCTCCCAGTAGCAATTCCTTCAACAGTTCCTGCATCCCTGTAGCACTTCCTGCCTCTCATTAGGTCTTCCTGCCTCCCAGTAGCACTTCCAGCCTATCAATAGCTCTTCCTCCCTCCCAGTAGCAGTTCCTGCCTCCCAGTAGCAGTTGCTGCCTCACAGTACCTCGTCCTGCCTCCCAGTAGCAATTCCTGCCTCCCAGTAGCACGTCCTTCCTCCCAGAAGCATTCCTGTCTCCCAGTAGCACTTTCTCCTACCAGTAGCACCTCCTGCCTCTCAGTAGCACTTCCTGCCTCCAAGTAGCACCCCATGCCTCCAAGCACCAGTTCCTCCCTCCCAGTAGCACTTCCTGCCTCTTAGTAGGACTTCCTGCCTCCCAGTAGCACTTCCTGCCTCCCAGCAGCACTTCCTGCCTCCCACAAGCACCTCCTGCCTCCCAGTAGCAGTTCCTGCCTACCAGTAGCATTTCCTACCTCCCAGTAGCACTGCCTGCCTCCCAGCAGCACTTCCTGCCTCCCAGTAGCACTTCCTGCTGCCCAGTAGCACCTCCTGCCTCCCAGTAGCTCTTCCTGCCTCCCAGTAGCACTTCCTGCCTCCCAGTAGCATTTCCTGCCTCCCAGTAGCACTTCCTGCCTCCCAGGAGCTCTTTCTGCCTCCCATTAGCAGTCCCTGCCTCCCAGTAGCACTTTCTGCCTCCCATTAGCACTTCCTCCCTACCAGTAGCACTTCGTGTTTCCCAGTAGCACTTCCTGCCTCCCAGTAGCACTTCCTGCCTCCCAGTAGCACTGTCTGCCTCCCAGCAGCACTTCCTGCCTTCCAGTAGCACCTCCTGCCTCCCAGTAGCAGTTCCTGCCTTCAAGTAGCACTTCCTCCCTACCAGTAGCACTTCTTGCCTCCCAGTAGCACTTCATGCCTCCCAGTAGCACCTCCTGCCTTCCAGTAGCTATTCCTGCTTCCCCGGAGCTCTTCCTGCCTCCAAGTAGCAGTTCCTGCCTCTGAGTAGCTCTTCCTGCATCCCAGTAACAGTTACTGCCTCCCAGTAGCAGTTCCTGCCTCCCAGTAGCTCTTCCTGCCTCCCAGTAGCACTTCCTGCTTCCCAGTAGCACTTCCTGCCTCTCAGTAGCTCTTACTGCCTCCCAGTAGCAGTTCCTGCCTCCCAGTAGCACTTCCTGCCTCCCAGTAGCACTTCCTGCCTCCCAGTAGCTCTTCCTGCCTCCCAGTAGCACTTCCTGCCTCCCAGTAGCACTTCCTGCCTCCCAGTAGCACTTCCTGCCTCCCAGTAGCACTTCCTGCCTCCCAGTAGCACTTCCTGCCTCCCAGTAGCACTTCCTGCCTCCCAGTAGCTCTTCCTGCCTCCCAGTAGCACTTCCTGCCTCCCAGTAGCTCTTCCTGCCTCCCAGTATCACTTCCTTCCTCCCAGTAGCACTTCCTGCCTCCCAGTAGCACTTCCTGCCTCCCAGTAGCACTTCCTGCCTCCCAGTAGCACTTCTTGCCTCCTCCCAGTAGCAGTTCCTGCCTCCCAGTATCTCTTCCTGCCTCCCAGTAGCTCTTTCTGCCTCCCAAGAGCACTTCCTGCCGCACAGTAGTTCTTCCTGCCTCCCAGTAGCAGTTCCTGCCTCTCAGTAGGTCTTACTCCCTCCCAGAAGCAGCTCCTGCTTCCCAGTAGCAGTTCCTGCCTCACAGTAGCACGTCCTGCCTCCCAGTAGCACTTCCTGCCTCCCAGTAGCACCTGCTGCCTCCTAGTAGCACTTCCTGCCTCCCAGTAGCATCTCCTGCCTCCCAGTAGCTCGTCCTGCCTCACAGTAGCACTTCCTGCATCCCAGTAGCACCTCCTGCCTCCCAGTAGCACTTCCTGCCTGCCAGTAGCACTTACTGCATCCCAGTAGCACTTCCTGCCTACCAGTAGCACTTCCTGCCTCCCAGTAGCACTTAGTGCCTCCAGTAGCACTTCCTGCCTCCCAGAAGTTCCTCCTGCTTCCACATAGTAGTTGCTGCCTCCCAGTAGCACTTCCTGCTTCCTGCCTCCCAGTAGCAGTTCCTGCCTCCAAGTAGCTCTTCATGCCTCCCAGTAGCAGTTCCTGCTTCCTAGTAGCACTTCCTGCCTCCCAGTAGCACTTCTTGCCTTCCGGTAGCACTTCCTGCCTCCCAGTAACACTTCCTGAATCCCAGGAGCACTTCCTGCCTCCCAGTAGCACTTCCTGCCTCCCAATAGCACTTCCTGCCTCCAAGTAGTACTTCCTGCCTCCCAGTTGCAATTACTGCCTCCCAGTAGCTCTTCCTGCCTCCCAGTAGCACTTCCTGCCTACAAGTAGCACTTTCTGCCACCCAGTAACAGTTACTGCCTCCCAGTAGCAGTTCCTGCCTCCAAGTAGCTCTTCCTCCCTCCCAGTAGCACTTCCTGCCTCCCAGTAGCACTTCCTGCCTCTCAGCCGCTCTTCCTGCCTCCAAGTAGCAGTTCTTGCATCTCAGTAGCTCTTCCTCCCTCCCAGAAGCAGTTCCTGCCTCCTGCTCTTCCTGCCTCCCAGTAGCAGTTCCTGCCTCACAGAAGCTCTTCCTGCCTCCCAGTAGCACTTCCCAGTAGCAGTCCCTCCCAGTAGCACTTCCTGCCTCCCAGTAGCACGTCCTGCCACCCAGAAGCACTTCTTGTCTCCAAGTAGCACCTCCTACCGCCCAGTAACACTTCCTGCCTCCCAGTAGCACTTCCAGCCTACCAGAATCTCTTCCTGCCTCCCAGTAGCTCGTCCTGCCTCCCAGTATCACATCCTACCTCCCAGTAGCACTTCCTGCCTCATAGTAGCACTTCCTGCCTCCCAGTAGCACTTCTTGCCTCCCAGTAGCACTTCCTGCCTCCCAGTAGCACTTCCTGCCTCCCAGTAGCACTTCCTAACTCCTAGTAGCACTTCGCGCCTCCCAGTAGCACTTCCTGCCTCCAAGAAGCACTTCCTGCCTACCAGTAGCACTGCCCGCCTCCCATTAGCACCTTCTGCCTCCCAGTAGCAGTTCCTGCCTCCCATTAACACCTCCTGCCTCCCTGTAGCATTTCATACCTCTAAGTAGCACTTCCTGCCTCCAAGTAGCTCTTCCTGCCTCCCAGTAGCATTTCCTGCCTCCAAGTAGCACTTCCTGCCTCTCAGTAGCTCTTCCTGCCTCCCATTAGCAGTTACTGCCTCCAAGTAGCAGTTCTTTCCTCCCAGTAGCCCTTCCTGCCTCCCAGTAGCACTTCCTGCCTCTCAATAGGTCTTCCTGCCTCCCAGTAGCAGTTCCTGCTTCTAAGTAGGTCTTCCTCCCTCCCAGAAGCAGGTCCTGCCTCCCAGTAGCAGTTCCTGCCTCACAGTACCTCGTCCTGCATCCCAGTAGCAATTCCTGCCTCCCAGTAGCACGTCCTTCCACCCAGAAGCACTTCTTGTCTCCAAGTAGCACCTCCTACCGCCCAGTAGCACTTCCTGCCTCCCATTAGCACTTCCAGCCTACGAGTATCTCTTCCTGCCTCCCAGTAGCACTTCCTGCCTCCCAGTAGCAATTCCTGCCTCCCAGTAGCAGTTCCTCTCTACCAGTAGCACTTTCTGACCCCAGTAGCACTTTCTACCTTGAAGTTGCACTTCCCGCCTCCCAATAGCACTTTCTACCTCCCAGTAACACTTCCTGCCTACCAGTAGCACTTCCTGCCTCCCAGCAGCACTTCCTGCCTCCCAGTAGCACTTCCTGCCTCCCATTAGCATTTCCTGCCTCCCAGTAGCGCTTCCTGCCTCCCAGGAGCTCTTTCTGCCTCCCAGTAGCAGTCCCTGCCTCCCAGTAGCACTTCCTGCCTCACATTAGCACTTCCTCCCTACCAGTAGCACTTCGTGCCTCCCAGTAGCACTTCCTGCTTCCCAGTAGCACTTCCTGCCTCCCAGTAGCACTGTCTGCCTCCCAGCAGCACTTCCTGCCTTCCAGTAGCACCTCCTGCCTCCCAGTAGCAGTTCCTGCCTTCAAGTAGCACTTCATCCCTACCAGTAGCACTGCCTGCCTCCCAGTAGCACTTCCTGCCTCCCAGTAGCACCTCCTGCCTTCCAGTAGCTATTCCTGCCTCCCAGGAGCACTTCCTGCCTCCAAGTAGCACTTCCTGCCTCTCAGTAGCTCTTCCTGCCTGCCAGTAGCAGTTACTGCATCCCAGTAGCAGTTCCTGCCTCCCAGTAGCTCTTCCTGCCTCCCAGTAGCACTTAGTGCCTCCAAGGAGCACTTCCTGCCTCTCAGAAGTTCTTCCTGCCTCCCAGTAGCAGTTCCTGCCTCCCAGTAGCACTTCCTGCCTCCCAGTAGCACTTCCTGCTTCCCAGTACCTCTTCCTGCCTCCCAGTAGCACTTCCTAACTCCTAGTAGCACTTCGCGCCTCCCAGTAGCACTTCCTGCCTCCAAGTAGCACTTCCTGCCTCCCAGTAGCACTGCCCGCCTCCCATTAGCACCTCCTGCCTCCCAGTAGCAGTTCCTGCCTCCCATTAGCACCTCCTGCCTCCCTGTAGCATTTCATACCTCTAAGTAGCACTTCCTGCCTCCAAGTAGCTCTTCCTGCCTCCCAGTAGCACTTTCTGCCTCCAAGTAGCACTTCCTGCCTCTCAGTAGCTCTTCCTGCCTCTGCCTCCCAGTAGCAGTTACTGCCTCCAAGTAGCAGTTCTTGCCTCCCAGTAGCCCTTCCTGCCTCACAGTAGCACTTCCTGCCTCTCAATAGGTCTTCCTGCCTCCCAGTAGCAGTTCCTGCTTCTAAGTAGGTCTTCCTCCCTCCCAGAAGCAGGTCCTGCCTCCCAGTAGCAGTTGCTGCCTCACAGTACCTCGTCCTGCATCCCAGTAGCAATTCCTGCCTCCCAGTAGCACGTCCTTCCACCCAGAAGCACTTCTTGTCTCCAAGTAGCACCTCCTACCGCCCAGTAGCACTTCCTGCCTCCCATTAGCACTTCCAGCCTACGAGTATCTCTTCCTGCCTCCCAGTAGCACTTCCTGCCTCCCAGTAGCAATTCCTGCCTCCCAGTAGCAGTTCCTCTCTACCAGTAGCACTTTCTGACCCCAGTAGCACTTTCTACCTTGAAGTTGCACTTCCCGCCTCCCAGTAGCACTTTCTACCTCCCAGTAACACTTCCTGCCTACCAGTAGCACTTCCTGCCTCCCAGCAGCACTTCCTGCCTCCCAGTAGCACTTCCTGCCTCCCATTAGCATTTCCTGCCTCCCAGTAGCGCTTCCTGCCTCCCAGGAGCTCTTTCTGCCTCCCAGTAGCAGTCCCTGCCTCCCAGTAGCACTTCCTGCCTCACATTAGCACTTCCTCCCTACCAGTAGCACTTCGTGCCTCCCAGTAGCACTTCCTGCTTCCCAGTAGCACTTCCTGCCTCCCAGTAGCACTGTCTACCTCCCAGCAGCACTTCCTGCCTTCCAGTAGCACCTCCTGCCTCCCAGTAGCAGTTCCTGCCTTCAAGAAGCACTTCATCCCTACCAGTAGCACTGCCTGCCTCCCATTAGCACTTCCTCCCTACCAGTAGCACCTCCTGCCTTCCAGTAGCTATTCCTGCCTCCCAGGAGCACTTCCTGCCTCCAAGTAGCACTTCCTGCCTCTCAGTAGCTCTTCCTGCCTGCCAGTAGCAGTTACTGCATCCCAGTAGCAGTTCCTGCCTCCCAGTAGCTCTTCCTGCCTCCCAGTAGCACTTAGTGCCTCCAAGGAGCACTTCCTGCCTCTCAGAAGTTCTTCCTGCCTCCCAGTAGCAGTTCCTGCCTCCCAGTAGCACTTCCTGCCTCCCAGTAGCACTTCCTGCTTCCCAGTACCTCTTCCTGCCTCCCAGTAGCACTTCCTAACTCCTAGTAGCACTTCGCGCCTCCCAGTAGCACTTCCTGCCTCCAAGTAGCACTTCCTGCCTCCCAGTAGCACTGCCCGCCTCCCATTAGCACCTCCTGCCTCCCAGTAGCAGTTCCTGCCTCCCATTAGCACCTCCTGCCTCCCTGTAGCATTTCATACCTCTAAGTAGCACTTCCTACCTCCAAGTAGCTCTTCCTGCCTCCCAGTAGCACTTTCTGCCTCCAAGTAGCACTTCCTGCCTCTCAGTAGCTCTTCCTGCCTCTGCCTCCCAGTAGCAGTTACTGCCTCCAAGTAGCAGTTCTTGCCTCCCAGTAGCCCTTCCTGCCTCACAGTAGCACTTCCTGCCTCTCAATAGGTCTTCCTGCCTCCCAGTAGCAGTTCCTGCCTCTCAGTAGGTCTTACTCCCTCCCAGAAGCAGCTCCTGCCTCCCAGTAGCAGTTCCTGCCTCACAGTACCTCGTCCTGCATCCCAGTAGCACTTCCAGCCTCCCAGTAGCACTTCCAGCCTCCCAGTAGCACTTCCTGCCTCCCAGTAGCACTTCCTGCCTCCCAGTAGCTCTTTCTGCCTCCCAGGAGCACTTCCTGCCTCCAAGTAGCACTTCCTGCCTCTCAGTAGCTCTTCCTGCCTGCCAGTAGCAGTTACTGCATCCCAGTAGCAGTTCCTGCCTCCCAGTAGCTCTTCCTGCCTCCCAGTAGCACTTAGTGCCTCCAAGGAGCACTTCCTGCCTCTCAGAAGTTCTCCCTGCGTCCCAGTAGCAGTTCCTGCCTCCCAGTAGCACTTCCTGCCTCCCAGTGGCACTTTCTGCTTCCCAGTACCTCTTCCTGCCTCCCAGTAGCACTTCCTAACTCCTAGTAGCACTTCGCGCCTCCCAGTAGCACTTCCTGCCTCCAAGTAGCACTTCCTGCCTCCCAGTAGCACTGCCCGCCTCCCATTAGCACCTCCTGCCTCCCAGTAGCAGTTCCTGCCTCCCATTAGCACCTCCTGTCTCCCTGTAGCATTTCATACCTCTAAGTAGCACTTCCTGCCTCCAAGTAGCTCTTCCTGCCTCCCAGTAGCACTTTCTGCCTCCAAGTAGCACTTCCTGCCTCTCAGTAGCTCTTCCTGCCTCCCAGTAGCAGTTACTGCCTCCAAGTAGCAGTTTTTGCCTCCCAGTAGCCCTTCCTGCCTCCCAGTAGCACTTCCTGCCTCTCAATAGGTCTTCCTGCCTTCCAGTAGCAGTTCCTGCCTCTCAGTAGGTCTTACTCCCTCCCAGAAGCAGGTCCTGCCTCCCAGTAGCAGTTACTGCCTCACAGTACCTCGTCTTGCATCCCAGTAGCACTTCCAGCCTCCCAGTAGCACTTCCTGCCTCCCAGTAGCACGTCCTTCCACCCAGAAGCACTTCTTGTCTCCAAGTAGCACCTCCTACCGCCCAGTAGCACTTCCTGCCTCCCAGTAGCACTTCCAGCCTACCAGAATCTCTTCCTGCCTCCCAGTAGCACTTCCTGCCTCCCAGTAGCACTTCCTGCCTCCCAGTAGCACTTCCTGCCTTCTAGTAGCACCTCCTGCCACCCAGTAGCAACTCATGCCTCCCAGTAGCACTGCCTGCCTCCCAGTAGCACTTCCTGCCTCCCAGTAGTACTTCCTGCCTTCAAGTAGCACTTTCTGCCTCCCAGTAGCAGTTACTGCCTCCCAGTAGCAGTTCCTGACTCCCAGTAGCTCTTACTGCCTTCCAGTAGCACTTCCTGCCTCTCAGTAGCAGTTCCTGCCTCCCAGTAGCACTTCCTGCCTCTCAGTAGCACTTCCTGCCTCCCAGTAGCACTTCCTGCCTCCAAGTAGCACTTTCTGCCTCCCAGTAGCAGTTACTGCCTCCCAGTAGCAGTTCCTGCCTCCCAGTAGCTCTTCCTGCCTCCCAGTAGCACTTACTGCCTCAACGTAGCACTTTCTGTCTCCCAGTAGCAGTTACTGCCTACCAGTAGCATTTCCTGCCTCCCAGTAGCTCTTCCTGCATCCCAGTAGCACTTCCTGCCTCTCAGTAGCTCTTCCTGCCTCCCAGTACCTCTTCCTGCCTCCCATTAGCACTTCCTGCCTCCCAGTAGCTCTTCCTGCCTCTCAGTAGCTCTTCCTGCCGCCCAGTAGCACTTACTGCCTACAAGTTGCACTTCCTGCCTCCCAGAAGCACTTCCTGCCTCTCAGTAGCTCTTCCTGCATCCCAGTAGCAGTTCCTTCCTCCCAGTAGCACTTAATGCCTCCCAGTAGCACTTCCTGCTTCCCAGGAGTTCTTTCTGCCTCCCAGTAGAAGTTGCTGCCCCCCAGTAGCTGTTCCTGCCTCCCAGTAGCACGTCCTGCCTCATAGTAGCACTTCCTGCCTCTCAGTAGCACTTCCTGGTTCCCAGTAGCACCTCCTGCCTCCCAGCAGCACCTCTTGCCTCCAAGTAGCACTTCCTGCCTCCCAGTAGCACTTCCTGCCTCCCAGTAGCACTTCCTGCCTCCCAGTAGCACTTCCTGCTTTCTAGGAACACCTCCTGCCATCCAGTAGCACTTCGTGCCTCCCAGTAGCACTGCCTGCCTCCCAGCAGCGCTTTCTGCCTCCCAGTAGCACCTCCTGCCTCCCAGTAGCTCTTCCTGCCCCCCAGTAGCTCTTCCTGCCTTCCAGTAGCACTTCCAGTTTCCCAGTAGCACTTCCTGCCTCCAAGTAGTACTTCCTGCCTCCCAGTTGCAATTACTGCCTCCCAGTAGCTCTTCCTGCCTCCCAGTAGCACTTCCTGCCTCCAAGTAGCACTTTCTGCGTACCAGTAGCAGTTACTGCGTTCACTGTTTACTGTGTTCATTAAGAACTGCAAGAAGCCCCTATCACGAGCCTTTTCCATCCTATGGAGAGGGAGCATGGACACGGGGGTCGTCCCACAGTTACTAAAAACAACAGACATAGCCCCACTCCACAAAGGGGGCAGTAAAGCAACAGCAAAGAACTACAGACCAATAGCACTAACATCCGATATCATAAAAATCTTTGAAAGGGTCCTAAGAAGCAAGATCACCACCCATCTAGAAACCCATCAGTTACACAACCCAGGGCAACATGGGTTTAGAACAGGTCGCTCCTGTCTGTCTCAACTATTGGATCACTACGACAAGGTCCTAAATGCACTAGAAGACAAAAAGAATGCAGATGTAATATATACAGACTTTGCAAAAGCCTTCGACAAGTGTGACCATGGCGTAATAGCGCACAAAATGCGTGCTAGAGGAATAACAGGAAAAGTCGGTCGATGGATCTATAATTTCCTCACTAACAGAACACAGAGAGTAGTCGTCAACAGAGTAAAGTCCGAGGCAGCTACGGTGAAAAGCTCTGTTCCACAAGGCACAGTACTCGCTCCCATCTTGTTCCTCATCCTCATATCCGACATAGACAAGGATGTCAGCCACAGCACCGTGTCTTCCTTTGCAGATGACACCCGAATCTGCATGACAGTGTCTTCCATTGCAGACACTGCAAGGCTCCAGGCGGACATCAACCAAATCTTTCAGTGGGCTGCAGAAAACAATATGAAGTTCAACAGAGTACAAAACAAATTCTGGCCACAAAATAAAGCGAAACACCAACGTCACAGACCTGGGAGTGATTATGTCGGAGGATCTCACCTTCAAGGACCATAACATTGTATCAATCGCATCTGCTAGAAAAAATGACAGGATGGATAATGAGAACCTTCAAAACTAGGGAGGCCAAGCCCATGATGACACTCTTCAGGTCACTTGTTCTATCTAGGCTGGAATATTGCTGCACACTAACAGCACCTTTCAAGGCAGGTGAAATTGCCGACCTAGAAAATGTACAGAGAACTTTCACGGCGCGCATAACGGAGATAAAACACCTCAATTACTGGGAGCGCTTGAGGTTCCTAAACCTGTATTCCCTGGAACGCAGGAGGGAGAGATACATGATTATATACACCTGGAAAATCCTAGAGGGACTAGTACCGAACTTGCACACGAAAATCACTCACTACGAAAGCAAAAGACTTGGCAGACGATGCACCATCCCCCCAATGAAAAGCAGGGGTGTCACTAGCACGTTAAGAGACCATACAATAAGTGTCAGGGGCCCGAGACTGTTCAACTGCCTCCCAGAAAAATAAGGGGGATTACCAACAGACCCCTAGCAGTCTTCAAGCTGGAACTGGACAAGCGCCTAAAGTCAGTTCCTGATCAGCCGGGCTGTGGCTCGTACGTTGGTTTGCGTGCAGCCAGCAGCAACAGCTTGGTAGATCAGGCTCTGATCCACCAGGAGGCCTGGTCACAGACCGGGCCGCGGGGGCGTTGACCCCCGGAACTCTCTCCAGGTAAACTCCAGGTAAACTACCTCCGAGTAGCAGTTCCTGCCTCCAAGTAGCTCTTCCTCCCTCCCAGTAGCACTTCCTGCCTCCCAGTAGCACTTCCTGCCTCTCAGCAGCTCTTCCTGCCTCCAAGTAGCAGTTCTTGCATCCCAGAAGCAGTTCCTGCCTCCCAGTAGCTCCTCCTTCCTCCCAAAAGCAGTTCCTGCCTCACAGTAGCTCTTCCTGCCTCCCAGTAGCAGTTCCTCTCTCACAGAAGCTCTTCCTGCCTCCCAGTAGCACTTCCTGAATCCCAGTAGCAAGTCCTGCCTCCCAGTAGCAGTTCCTGCCTCACAGTAGCACCTCCTGCCCCCCAGTAGCACTTTTTGCCTCCCAGTAGCACCTCCTGCCTCCCAGTAGCACTTCGTGCCTCACAGTAGCACCTCCTGCCCCCCAGTAGCACTTTCTGCCTCCCAGTAGCACCTCCTGCCTCCCAGTAGCACTTCCTGCCTCACAGTAGCACCTCCTGCCCCCCAGTAGCACTTCGTGCCTTCTAGTAGCACCTCCTGCCTCCCAGTAGCAGTTCCTGCCTCCAATTAGCACTTTCTGCCTCCCAGTAGCATCTCCTGCCTCCCAGTAGCACTTCATGCCTCCCAGTAGCACCTCCTGCCTCCAAGTAGCACTTCCTGCCTCCAATTAGCACTTTCTGCCTCCCAGTAGCACCTCCTGTCTTCCAGTAGCACTTCCTGCCTCCCAGTAGCACCTCCTGCCTCCAAGTAGCACTTCCTGCCTCCAATTATTAATTTCTGCCTCCCAGTAGCACTTCCTGCCTCCCAGTAGCACTTCCTGCCTCCCAGTAGCACATCCTGCCTCCCAGTAGCACTTCCTGCCTCCCAGTAGCATCTCCTGCCTCCAAGTAGCACTTTCTGTCTCCCAGTAGCTCGTCCTGCCTCCCAGTAGCACTTCCTGCCTCCCAGTAGCTCGTCCTGCCTCCCAGTAGCACTTCCTGCCTGCCAGTAGCACTTTCTGCCTCCCATTATCACTTCGTGCCTCCCAGTAGCACTTCCTGCCTCCCAGTAGCACTTCCTGCCTCCCAATAGCACTTCTTGCCTGCCAGTAGCACTTCTTGCCTCCCAGTAGGACTTCCTACCTCCCAGTATCACTTCCTGCCTCCCAGTAGCACTTCCTGCCTCCCAAAAGCACTTCTTGCCTTCCACTAGTACTTCCTGCTTCCCAGTAGCACTTCCTGCCTCCCAGTAGCACTTCCTGCCTCCCAGTAGCACTTCCTGCCTCCCAATAGCACTTCTTGCCTCCCAGTAGCACTTCCTGCCTCCCAGTAGCACTTCCTGCCTTCCAGTATCACTTCCTGCCTCCCAGTAGCACTTCCTGCCTCCCAATAGCACTTCTTGCCTTCCAGTAGTACTTTCTGCCTCCCAGTAGCACTTCCTGCCTCCCAGTAGCACTTCCTGCCTCCCAGTAGCACTTCCTGCCTCCCAGTAGCACTTCCTGCTTCCCAGTAGCACTTCCTGCCTCCCAATAGCTCTTCCTGCCTCCCAGTCACTCTTCCTGCCTCCTAGTAGCTCTTCCTGCCTCCCAGTAGCACTTCCTGCCTCCCAGTAGCTCTTCCTGCTTCCCAGTAGCAGTTACTGCCTCCCTGTAGCTGTTCTTGCCTCCCAGTAGCCCTTCTTGCCTCCCAGTAGCACTTCCTGCCTCTCAGTAGGTCTTCTTGCCTTCCAGTAGCAGTTCCTGCCTCTCAGTAGGTTTTCCTGCCTCCCAGTAGCAGTTCCTGCCTCCCAGTAGCACTTTCTGCCTCACAGTACCTCGTCCTGCATCCCAGTAGCACTTCCTGCCTCCCAGTAGCACTTCCTGCCTCCCAGTAGCACGTCCTACCTCTCAGTAGCACTTCTTGCCTCCAAGTAGCACCTCCTACCGCCCAGTAGCACTTCCTGCCTCTCAGTAGGTCTTTCTGCCTCCCAGTAGCAGTTCCTGCCTCTCAGTAGGTCTTCCTGCCTCCCAGTAGCAGTTCCTGCCTCCCAGTAGCACTTTCTGCCTCACGGTACCTCGTCCTGCATCCCAGTAGCACTTTCTGCCTCACAGTACCTCGTCCTGCATCCCAGTAGCACTTCCTACCTCCCAGTAGCACTTCCTGCCTTCTAGTACCACCTCCTGCCACCCAGTAGCACCTCCTGCCTCCCAGTAGCACTGCCTGCCTCCCAGTAGCACTTCCTGCCTCCCAGTAGCACTTCCTGCCTCCCAATAGCTCTTCCTGCCTCCCAGTCGCTCTTCCTGCCTCCTAGTAGCTCTTCCTGCCTCCCAGTAGCACTTCCTGCCTCCCAGTAGCTCTTCCTGCCTCCCAGTAGCAGTTACTGCCTCCCTGTAGCAGTTCTTGCCTCCCAGTAGCCCTTCCTGCCTCCCAGTAGCACTTCCTGCCTCTCAGTAGGTCTTCTTGCCTTCCAGTAGCAGTTCCTGCCTCTCAGTGGGTCTTCCTGCCTCCCAGTAGCAGTTCCTGCCTCCCAGTAGCACTTTCTGCCTCACAGTACCTCGTCCTGCATCCCACTAGCACTTCCTGCCTCCCAGTAGCACATCCTGCCTCCCAGTAGCACGTCCTGCCTCCCAGTAGCACTTCTTTCCTCCAAGTAGCACCTCCTACCGCCCAGTAGCACTTCCTGCCTCTCAGTAGGTCTTCCTGCCTCCCAATAGCAGTTCCTGCCTCTCAGTAGGTCTTCCTGCCTCCCAGTAGCAGTTCCTGCCTCCCAGTAGCACTTTCTGCCTCACAGTACCTCGTCCTGCATCCCAGTAGCACTTTCTGCCTCACAGTACCTCGTCCTGCATCCCAGTAGCACTTCCTACCTCCCAGTAGCACTTCCTGCCTTTTAGTAGCACCTCCTGCCACCCAGTAGCACCTCCTGCCTCCCAGTAGCACTGCCTGCCTCCCAGTAGCACTTCCTGTCTCCCAGTAGCACTTTCTGCCTCCAAGTAGCAATTTCTGCCTCCCAGTAGTAGTTACTGCCTCCCAGTAGCACTTCCTGCCTCCCAGTAGAACTTCCTGCCTCCAAGTAGCAATTTCTGCCTCCCAGTAGCAGTTACTGCCTCCCAGTAGCAGTTCCTGCCTCCCAGTAGCTCTTGCTGCCTCTCAGTAGCCCTTCCTGCCTCCCAGTAGCTCCTCCTGCCTTCCAGTAGCACCTTCTGCCTACAATTAGCACTTCCTGCCTCCCAGAAGCACTTTCTGCCCCCCAGTAGCAGTTACTGTCTCCCAGTAGCAGTTCCTGCCTCCCAGTAGCACTTCCTGCCTCCCAGTAGCACTTCCTGCCTCTCAGTAGCTCTTCCTGCCTCCAAGTAGCACTTTCTGCCTCTCAGTAGCAGTTACTTCCTCCCAGTAACAGTTCCTGCCTCCCAGTAGCGCTTCCTGCCTCCAAGTAGCACTTCCTGCCTCCAAGTAGCACTTTCTGCCTCCCGGTAGCAGTTACTGCCTATCAGTAGCAGTTCCTGCCTCTCAGTCGCTCTTCCTGCCTCCCAGTACCTCTTCCTGCCTCCCATTAGCACTTCCTGCCTCCCAGTAGCTCTTCCTGCCTCTCAGTAGCTCTTTCTGCCACCCAGTAGCACTTCCTGCCTCAAAGTAGTACTTCCTGCCTCCCAGTAGCACCTCCTGGCTCCAAGTAGCACTTCCTGCCTCCAATTAACACTTTCTGCCTCCCAGTAGCACCTCCTGCCTCCAAGTAGCACTTCCTGCCTCCAATTAACACTTTCTGCCTCCCAGTAGCACCTCCTGCCTCCAAGTAGCACTTCCTGCCTCCAATTAGCATTTTCTGCCTCCCAGTAGCACCTCCTGCGTCCCATTAGCACTTCCTGCCTCGCAGTAGCACCTCCTGCCTCCCAGTAGCGCTTCCTGCCTCCTAGTAGCACCCCCTGCCTCCAAATAGAACTTTCTGCCTCCCAGTAGCTCGTCCTGCCTCCCAGTAGCACTTCCTGCCTCCCAGTAGCTCGTCCTGCCTCCCAGTAGCACTTCCTGAATCCCAGTAGCACTTCCTGCCTCCCAGCAGCATTTCCTGCCTCCCAGTAGCAGTTCCTCTTTACCAGCAGCACTTTCTACCTCCAAGTAGCACTTCGTGCCTCCCAGTAGCACTTGCTAAATCCAAGCAGCGCTTACTACCTACCTGCAGCACTTACTACCTCACTGCAGCACTTACTATCTCACTGCAGCACTCACTACCTCACTGCAGCACTTACTACCTCACTGCAGCACTTACTACCTCACTGTAGCACTTACTCCCTCACTGGAGCACTTACTACCTAATTGCAGCACCTAGTACCTCACTGCAGCACTTACTACCTCTCTACAGCACTTACTATCTCTCTGCAGCAATTACTACCTCCCAGCAGCACTTACTACCTTCCTGCAGCACTTACTACCTCACTGCAGCACTTACTACCTCACTTCAGCACTTACTACCTCACTGCAGCACTTACTACCTACCTGCAGCACTTACTACCTCACTGCAGCACTTACTACCTCACTGCAGCACTTACTACCTCACTGCAGCACTTACTACCTCACTGCAGCACTTACTACCTCACTGCAGCACTTACTACCTCACTGCAGCACATACTACTTCTCTGCAGCACTTACTATCTTCCGGCAGCTCTTCCTACATCACTGAAGCACTAACTACCTCACTGCAGCACTTACTACCTCATTGCAGCACTTACTTCCTCACTGCAGCACTTACTACCTGCCTGCAGCACTTACTACCTAACTGCAGCACTTACTACCTCACTGCAGCACTTACTACCTCCCTGCAGCACTTACTACCTATCTGCATCACTCACAACCTCACTGCAGTACTTACTATCTTCCGGCAGCACTTACTACCTCACTTCAGCACTTACTACCTCTCTGCAGCACTTACTACCTCCATGCAGCACTTACTACCTCACTGCAGCACTTACTACCTCACTGCTTCACTTACTACCTCACTGCAGCACTTACTACCTCACTGCAGCACTTACTACCTCCCTGCAGCACTTACTACCTCACTGCAGCACTTACTACCTCACTGCAGCACTTACTACCTCACTACAACACTTACTACCTCACTGCAGCACTTACAACCTCACTGTAGCAATTACTACCTCACTGTAGCACTTACTACCTCCCAGTAGCACTTCCTGTCTCCTCGGGAGCGTTCATGCACTCCCTGCGGAGGCTTCATGTACTCCCTGCTGAGGCTTCATGTACTCCCTGCGGAGGCTTCATGTACTCCCTGCTGAGGCTCCATGTACTCCCTGCTGAGGCTTCATGTACTCCCTGCTGAGGCTTCATGTACTCCCTGCTGAGGCTCCATGTACTCTCAGCTGAGGCTCCATGTACTCTCTGCTGAGGCTCCATGTACTCCCTGCAGAGGCTCCATGCACTCCCTGCTGAGGCTTCATGCACTCCCTGCTGAGGCTCCATGTAATCCTTGCTGAGACTTTTTGCACTCCCTGCTGAGGCTCCATGTACTCCCTGCTGAGGCTCCATGCACTCCATGCTGAGGCTCCATGTACTCCCTGCTGAGGCTCTAAGTACTCCCTGCTGAGGCTTCATGCACTCCCTGCTGAGGCTCCATGTACTCCCTGCTGAGGCTCCATGCACTCCCTGCTGAGGCTCCATGTACTCCCTGCTGAGGCTCTAAGTACTCCCTGCTGAGGCTCCATGTACTCCCTGCTGAGGCTCCATGCACTCCCTGCTGAGGCTCCATGCACTCCTTGCTGAGGCTCCATGTACTCCCTGCTGAGGCTCCATGTACTCCCTGCTGAGACTCCATGCACTCCCTGCTGAGGCTCCATGTACTCCCTGCTGAGGCTCCATGTACTCCCTGCTGAGGACCCGTGACTCCCTGCTGAGGCTCCAGGTACTCCCTGCTGAGGCTCCATGTACTCCCTGCTGAGGCTCCATGTACTCCCTGCTGAGGCTCCATGTACTCCCTGCTGAGGCTCCATGTACTCCCTGCTGAGGCTCCATGTACTCCCTGCTGAGGCTTCATATACTCCCTGCTGAGGCTCCATGTACTCTTTGATGAGGCTCCTTGACTCCTGCTGTCATGTACTCCCTGCTGAGGCTCCATGTACTCCCTGCTGAGGCTATGTACTCCCTGCTGAGGCTCCCTCCTGCTGAGGCTCATTGCACGCCCTGCTAAGGCTCCATGTACTCCCTGCTGAGGCTCCATGCCCTCTTTGCTGAGAATCCATTTACTCTCTGCTGAGGCTTCATGTACTCCCTGCTGAGGCTCCACGTACTCCCTGCTGAGGCTCCATGCAGTACCTGCTGAGGCTCCATGCACTCCCTGCTGAGGCTCAATATACTCCCTGCTGAGGCTCCATGCACTCCCTGCTGAGGCCCCATTTACTACCTGCTGAGGCTCCATGTACTCCCTGCTGTGGCTCCATGTACTCCCTGCTGAGGCTCCATTTACTCCCTGCTGAGGCTCCATGTACTCCCTGCTGAGGCTCCATGCACTCCCTGCTGAGGCTCCATGTACTCCCTGCCTTGCACTCCCTGCTGAGGCTCCATGTACTCCTTGTTGAGGCTCCATTTACTCCCTGCTGAGGCTCCGTGACTCCCTGCTGAGGCTCCATGCACTCTTTGCTGAGGTTCCATGTACTCCCTGCTGAGGCTCCATGTACTCCCTGCTGAGGCTCCATTTACTCCCTGCTGAGGCTTCATGTACTCACTGCTGAGGCTCCATGTACTCACTGCTGAGGCTCCATGAACTACCCGCTGAGGCTCCATGCACTCCCTGCTGAGGCTCAATGTACTCCCTGCTGAGGCTCCATGCACTCCCTGCTGAGGCTCCATGCACTCCCTGCTGAGGCTTCATGCACTCCCTGCTGAGGCTCCATGTAATCCTTGCTGAGACTTTTTCCACTCCCTGCTGAGGCTCCATGTACTCCCTGCTGAGGCTCCATGCACTCCATGCTGAGGCTCCATGCACTCCCTGCTGAGGCTCCATGTACTCCCTGCTGAGGCTCCATGTACTCCCTGCTGAGGCTCCATGTACTCCCTGCTGAGGCTCCACGTACTCCCTGCTGAGGCCCCATGTACTCCCTGCTGAGGCTCGATGTACTCCCTGCTGAGGCTCCATGCACTCCCTGCTGAGGCTTCATGCACTCCCTGCTGAGGCTCCATGTACTCCCTGCTGAGGCTTCATGCACTCCCTGCTGAGGCTCCATGTACTCCCTGCTGAGGCTCCATGCACTCCCTGCTGAGGCTCCATGTACTCCCTGCTGAGGCTCTAAGTACTCCCTGCTGAGGCTCCATGTACTCCCTGCTGAGGCTCCATGCACTCCCTGCTGAGGATCCGTGACTCCCTGCTGAGGCTCCAGGTACTCCCTGCTGAGGCTCCATGTACTCCCTGCTGAGGCTCCATGTACTCCCTGCTGAGGCTCCATGTACTCCCTGCTGAGGCTCCATGTACTCCCTGCTGAGGCTCCATGTACTCCCTGCTGAGGCTCCATGTACTCCCTGCTGAGGCTTCATATACTCCCTGCTGAGGCTCCATGTACTCTTTGATGAGGCTCCGTGACTTCTTGCTGAGGCTCCATGTACTCCCTGCTGAGGCTCCGTGACTCCCTCCTGAGGCTCTTGCACACCCTGCTGAGGCTCCATGTACTCCCTGCTGAGGCTCCATGTACTCCCTGCTGAGGCTCCATGCACACTTTGCTGAGGCTCCATGTACTCCCTGCTGAGGCTCCATGCCCTCTTTGCTGAGAATCCATTTACTCCCTGCTGAGGCTTCATGTACTCCCTGCTGAGGCTCCATGTACTCCCTGCTGAGGCTCCATGCAGTACCTGCTGAGGCTCCATGCACTCCCTGCTGAGGCTCAATGTACTCCCTGCTGAGGCTCCATGCACTCCCTGCTGAGGCCCCATTTACTCCCTGCTGAGGCTCCATGTACTCCCTGCTGAGGCTCCATGTACTCCCTGCTGAGGCTCCATTTACTCCCTGCTGAGGCTCCATGTACTCCCTGCTGAGGCTCCATGCACTCCCTGCTGAGGCTCCATGTACTCCCTGCTGAGGCTCCATGCACTCCCTGCTGAGGCTCCATGTACTCCTTGCTGAGGCTCCATGTACTCCCTGCTGAGGCTCCGAGACTCCCTGCTGAGGCTCCATGCACTCTTTGCTGAGGTTCCATGTACTCCCTGCTGAGGCTCCATGTACTCCCTGCTGAGGCTCCATTTACTCCCTGTTGAGGCTTCATGTACTCACTGCTGAGGCTTCATGTACTCACTGCTGAGGCTCCATGCACTACCCGCAGAGGCTCCATGCAATCCCTGCTGAGGCTCAATGTACTCCCTGCTGAGGCTCCATGCACTCCCTGCTGAGGCTCCATTTACTCCCTGCTGAGGCTCTATGTACTCCCTGCTGAGGCTCCATGTATTCCCTGCTGAGGCTCCATGTACTCCTTGCTGAGGCTCCATGTACTCCTTGCTGAGGCTCCATGTACTCCCTGCTGAGGCTCCGTGACTCCCTGCTGAGGCTCCATGCACTCTTTGCTGAGGCTCCATGTACTCCCTGCTGAGGCTCCATCTACTCCCTGCTGAGGCTCCATGCACTCCCTGCTGAGGCTCGATGCACTCCTTGCTGAGGCTCCATGTACTCCCTGCTGAGACTCCATGCACTCCCTCCTGAGGCTCCATGTACTCCGTGCTGAGGCTCCATGTACTCCTTGCTGAGGCTTCATGTATTCTCTGCTGAAGCTCCATGTACTCCCTGCTGAGGCTCCATGCACTCCCTGCTGAGGTTCTATGTACTCCCTGCTGAGGCTCCATGTACTCCCTGCCGAGACACCATTCATTCTCTTCTGAGGCTCCATGTACTCCCTGCTGAGGCTCCATATTCTCCCTGCTGTGGCTCCGTTACTCCATGCTGAGGCTCCATGTACTCCCTGCCTAGGCTGCATGTACTCCCTGCTGAGGCTCCATTTACTCCCTGCTGAGGCTCCATGTACTCCCTGCTGAGGCTCCATGAACTCCCTGCTGAGGCTCCATGTACTTCTTGCTGAGGCTCCGTGACTCCCTGTTGAGGCTCCATGTACTCCCTGCTGAGGCTCCATGTACTTCCTGCTGAGGCTCCGTGACTCCCTGCTGAGGCTCCATGTACTCCCTACTGAGGCTCCATGTACTCCCTGCCGAGGCTCCATGTACTCCCTGCTGAGGCTCTGTGACTCCCTGCTGAGGCTCCATGTACTCCCTTCTGAGGCTCCATGTACTCCCTGCTGAGGCTCCGTGACTCCCTGCTGAGGCTCCATGTACTCCCTGCTGAGGCTCCATGTACTCCCTGCTGAGGCTCCATGTACTCCCTGCTGAGGCTCCATGTACTCCCTGCTGAGACTCCATGTATTCCCTGCTGAGGCTCCATGTACTCCCTGCTGAGACTCCATGTACTCCCTGCTGAGGCTCCATGTACTCCCTGCTGAGGCTCCGTGTACTCCCTGCTGAGATTCCATGCACTCCCTGCTTAGGCTCCATGTACTCCCTGCTGAGGCTCCAAGTACTCCCTGCTGAGGCTCCATGTACTCCCTGCTGAGGCTCCATGCACTCCCTGCTGATGCTCTATGCATTCCTTGCTGAGGCTCCATGTACTCCCTGCTGAGGCTCCATGTACTCCCTGCTGAGACTCCATGCACTCCCTGCTTAGGCTTCATGTACTCCCTGCTGAGGCTCCATGTACTCCCTGCTGAGGCTCCGTGACTCCCTGCTGAGGCTCCAGGTACTCCCTGCTGAGGCTCCATGTACTCCCTGCTGAGGCTCCATGTACTCCCTGCTGAGGCTCCATGTACTCCCTGCTGAGGCTCCATGTACTCCCTGCTGAGGCTCCATGTACTCCCTGCTGAGGCACCATGCACTCCCTGCTAAGGCTCCATGTACTCCCTGCTGAGGCTCCATGACTCCCTCCTGAGGCTCTTGCACTCCCTGCTGAGGCTCCAAGTACTCCCTGCTGAGGCTTCATGTACTCCCTGCTGAGGCTCCATGCACTCTTTGCTGAGGCTCCATGTACTCCCTGCTGAGGCTCCATGCACTCTTTGCTGAGGCTCCATTTACTCCCTGCTGAGGCTTCATGTACTCCCTGCTGAGGCTCCATGTACTCCCTGCTGAGGCTCCATGCAGTACCTACTGAGGCTCCATGCACTCCCTGCTGAGGCTCAATATACTCCCTGCTGAGGCTCCATGCACTCCCTGCTGAGGCTCCATTTACTCCCTGCTGAGGCTCCATGTACTCCCTGCTGAGGCTCCATGTACTCCCTGCTGAGGCTCCATTTACTCCCTGCTGAGGCTCCATGTTCTCCCTGCTTAGGCTCCATGCACTCCCTGCTGAGGCTCCATGTACTCCCTGCTGAGGCTCCATGCACTCCCTGCTGAGGCTCCATGTACTCCCTGCTGAGGCTCCATGTACTCCCTGCTGAGGCTCCGTGACTCCCTGCTGAGGCTCCATGCACTCTTTGCAGAGGCTTTATGTACTCCCTGCTGAGGCTCCATGTACTCCCTGCTGAGGCTCCATGTACTCCCTGCTTAGGCTTCATGTACTCCCTGCTGAGGCTCCGTGCACGCACTGCTGAGGCTCCATGCACTACCCGCTGAGGCTCCATGCACTCCCTGCTGAGGCTCCATGTATTCCTTGCTGAGGCTCCATGTACTCCTTGCTGAGGCTCCATGTACTCCCTGCTGAGGCTCCGTGACTCCCTGCTGGGGCTCCATGCACTCTTTGCTGAGGCTCCATGTACTTCCTGCTGAGGCTCCATCTACTCCCTGCTGAGGCTCTATATACTCCCTGCTACGGCTCCGTGTGCTCCCTGCTGAGGCTCCATGTACCCCTGCTGAGGCTCCATGTACTCGCTGCTGAGGCTCCATGCTCTCCCTGCTGAGGCTCCATGTACTCCTTGCTGAGGCTCCATGCACTCCCTGCTGAGGCTCCATGTACTCCCTGCTGAGGCTCCATGCACTCCCTGCTGAGGTTCCATGTACTCCCTGCTGAGGCTCCATGTACTCCCTGCCGAGACACCATTCATTCTCTTCTGAGGCTCCATGTACTCCCTGCTGAGGCTCCATGTTCTCCCTGCTGAGGCTCCATTACTCCCTGCTGAGGCTCCATGTACTCCCTGCTTAGGCTGCATGTACTCCCTGCTGAGACTCCATTTACTCCCTGCTGAGGCTCCATGTACTCCCTGCTGAGGCTCCATGTACTCCCTGCTGAGGCTCCGTGTACTTCCTGCTGAAGCTCCGTGACTCTCTGCTGAGGCTCCATGTACTCCCTGCTTAGGCTGCATGTACTCCCTGCTGAGACTCCATTTACTCCCTGCTGAGGCTCCATGTACTCCCTGCTGAGGCTCCATGTACTTCCTGCTGAGGCTCCGTGACTCCCTGCTGAATCTCCATGTACTCCCTACTGAGGCTCCATGTACTCCCTGCTGAGGCTCCATGTACTCCTTGCTGAGGCTCCGTGAATCCCTGCTGAGGCTCCATGTACTCCCTTTTGAGGCTCCATGTACTCCCTGCTGAGGCTCCGTGACTCCCTGCTGAGGCTCCATGTACTCCCTGCTGAGGCTCCATGTACTCCCTGCTGAGGCTCCATGTACTCCCTGCTGAGGCTCCATGTACTCCCTGCTGAGGCTCCATGTACTCCCTGCTGAGGCTCCATGTACTCTTTGCTGAGGCTCCGTGTACTCCCTGCTGAGGCTCCATGTACTCCTTGCTGAGGCTCTGTGACTCCCTGCTGAGGCTCCATATACTCCCTGCTGATGCTCCATGTACTCCCTGCTGAAGCTCCATGTACTCCCTGCTGAGGCTCCATGTACTCCCTGCTGAGGCTCCGTGACTCCCTGCTGAGGCTCCATGTACTCCCTGCTGAGGCTCCATGCACTCCCTGCTGAGGCTCCATGTACTCCCTGCTGAGACTCCATGCACTCCCTCCTGAGACTCCATTTACTCCCTGCTGAGGCTCCATGTACTCCCTGCTGAGGCTCCATGTACTCCCTGCTGAGGCTCCATGTACTCCCTGCTGAGGCTCCATGCACTCCCTGCTGAGGCTCCATGTACTCCCTGCTGAGGCTCCATGCACTCCCTGCTGAGGCTCCACGTACTACTTGCTGAGGCTCCATGTACTCCCTGCTGAGGATCCATGTACTCCCTGCTGAGGCTCCATGTACTCCTTGCTGAGGCTCCATGTACTCCCTCCTGAGGCTCCATGTACTCCCTGCTGAGGCTGCATGCACTCCCTGCTGAGGCTCCACGTACTTCTTGCTGAGGCTCCATGTACTCCCTGCTGAGGCTCCATGTACTCCCTGCTGAGGCTCCATGTACTCCCTGCTTAGGCTCCATGTACTCCCTGCTGAGGCTCCTTGACTCCCGGCTGAGGCTCCATGCACTCCCTGCTGAGGCTCCGTGACTCCCTGCTGAGGCTCCATTTACTCCCTGCTGAATCTCCATGTACTCCCTGCTGAGGCTCCATGTACTCCCTGCTGAGGCTCCATGCACTCCCTGCTGAGGTTCCATGTACTCCCAGCTGAGGCTCCATGTACTCTTTGCTGAGGCTCCGTGTACTCCCTGCTGAGCCTCCATGTACTCCTTGCTGAGGCTCTGTGACTCCCTGCTGAGGCTCCATATACTCCCTGCTGAGGCTCCATGTACTCCCTGCTGAGGCTCCATGTACTCCCTGCTGAGGCTCCATGTACTCTCTGCTGAGGCTCCGTGACTCCCTGCTGAGGCTCCAGGTACTCCCTGCTGAGGCTCCATGCACTCCCTGCTTAGGCTCCATGTACTCCCTGCTGAGACTCCATGCACTCCCTCCTGAGACTCCATTTACTCCCTGCTGAGGCTCCATGTACTCCCTGCTGAGGCTCCATGTACTCCCTGCTGAGGCTCCATGTACTCCCTGCTGAGGCTCCATGCACTCCCTGCTGAGGCTCCATGTACTCCCTGCTGAGGCTCCATGTACTCCCTGCTGAGGCTCCATGCACTACCTGCTGAGGCTCCATGTACTCCCTGCTGAGGCTCCATGCACTCCCTGCTGAGGCTCCACGTACTACTTGCTGAGGCTCCATGTACTCCCTGCTGAGGCTCCATGTACTCCCTGCTGAGGCTCCACGTACTACTTGCTGAGGCTCCATGTACTCCCTGCTGAGGCTCCATGTACTCCCTGCTGAGGCTGCATGCACTCCCTGCTGAGGCTCCACGTACTCCTTGCTGAGGCTCCATGTACTCCCTGCTGAGGCTCCATGTACTCCCTGCTGAGGCTCCATGTACTCCCTGCTGAGGCTCCATGTACTCCCTGCTGAGGCTCCGTGACTCCCGGCTGAGGCTCCATGCACTCCCTGCTGAGGCTCCGTGACTCCCTGCTGAGGCTCCATTTACTCCCTGCTGAACTCCCTGCTGAGGCTCCATGTACTCCCTGCTGAGGCTCCATGTACTCCTTGCTGACACTCCCTGCTGAATCTCCATGTACTCCCTGCTGAGGCTCCATGTACTCCCTGCTGAGGCTCCGTGACTCCCTGCTGAGGCTCCATGTGCTCCCTGCTGAGGCTCCATGTACTTTCTGCTGAGGCTCCATGTACTCCCTGCTGAGGCTCCATGTACTCCCTGCTGAGGCTCCATGTACTCCTTGCTGAGGCTCCATGTACTCCCTGCTGAGGCTCCATGTACTCCCTGCTGAGGCTCCATGTACTCCTTGCTGAGGCTCCATGTACTCCCTGCTGAGGCTCCATGTACTCCCTGCTGAGGCTCCATGTACTCCATGCTGAGGCTCCATGTACTCCCTGCTGAGGCTCCATGCACTTCCTGCTGAGGCTCCATGCACTTCCTGCTGAGGCTCCATGCACTTCCTGCTGAGGCTCCATGCACTTCCTGCTGAGGCTCCATGCACTTCCTGCTGAAGCTCCTTGCAACTCCTGCTCTAGAGAGAGAGAGAGAGAAAGAGAGAGAGAGAGAAAGAGAGATTAACTTACTGACTCACTCACCCACTCACCCAATCATTCACTCACTCACCCAATCATTCACTCACTCACCCAATCATTCACTCACTCACCCAATCATTCACTCACTCACCCAATCATTCACTCACTCTTGCCACCCACTCACTCATTCACTCACTCACTCTTGCCTCCCACTCACAATTTCACAAGTCATTCCAGTAGAGTGGAAGCAACACAATGACGAGGGCTCACAAGTGGTAATTTCAAGACTCTCGAAGCAAGGAAAACATTTGTGTTGCGCTTTACCCACAGTGGGACGTCATCACTCACACTCGGACATCACCCACAGTGGGACGTCATCACCCTCAGTGGGGCTTCATCCCCCCCATAGTGGGAGGTCACCACCCACTGTGGGACGTAGTCAGCCACAGTGGGGCTTCATCCTCCACAATGGGACATCCCCCACAGTGGGACGTCATCACTCACAGTGGTATGTCATCACCCACAGTGGGACGTCATCACCCACATTGGGGCTTTATCACCACTTTGGGGACTTTATCGCCCATAATGGGGCTTTATCACCCACAGTGGAGCTTTATCAAGTTATTATTAAAGTTCTGTTGTGTATAAAGCTTTAAATATCTTTAAAACGGCACTAGACTGGCAAATACTGAAGACAAGTGAACTGGATCACTGAGCACTAATAATGTAGTGGCTACTCTAGGAGTTTTAATGTAGCCTAGAAAAGGTGAATTAATTTTATAGTAGCAGCAGCAGCAGTAGTAGTAATCATATTTGTAGTAGTAGTAGTAGTTGTAGTAGTAGTAGCAGAAGTATTTGTAGCAGTAGTTGTAGTAGTAATAGTAGTTAATACTGGACTGTTGCATATGTGTATTACCTAACAGCCTGTCGGTATTTTATATCATTTTAATATTCAGTATATGGAGTAGTTGTAGTAGTAGGCACAGTAGTAGTGCTTGTATTTGTAGTAGTAGCAACAGCAGTGGTAGCAATAGTTGCAGTAGCAGCAGTAGCAGCAGCTGTGGTGGTAGTTATCGCCCTGCAAAAAATGGGTGGGAAATGTCATTTGCCTGTCAGTATCTTAGTTGTAAATATTTAGGTAAGGTAGGCAAAGCATTTAGAAGAGCATTAATCAGGACATTGAGTAACCATGAACTGAGAACTCCTTTCCGCCTTGCCAGATAACAGAAGATTCTCTATTCGACAGATAATCTTTTATCCAACTTAGCAGGTTACCACGAATACTCATTTTGGCAAGTTTATTTAAGATATTATTTCTGTTTGCGACATCAAATGTAGAATAGAGACTGTTGGAGGATTCTCCAACAACGGTACTGTATCACAGATTAATATATACTGCAGGAAGATTCATCAGCAACAGAGTTGTATCACAGAGTAAGAACACAGACTATATGAGGCTACACCTACAGCGGTGCTGTACCAGAGAGCAACACAGCAATCCTGTATCACAGGAAGGCCCAAACTAAAGGAGGTTACACCAAGAGAAGTGCTGTATCACAGAGGAAGACCACTGATTGCGATTGGATACACCAATAACACTACTGTGTCACAAAGCAAGAACATAAGAACATAAGAAAGGACGAATACTGCAGTAGGCCTCTTGGCCCATATTGGGCAGGTCCTTCACAAATCCAACCCACTAACAGAATATTTGCCCAACCCACTTTAGTCCTGCCCTAACAATAAGCTCTGATAAATCCACTAACTCATGTGCAAGTCCCACTTAAATCCAACCCCTCTCACTCATGTATTTATCCAACCTGAATTTGAAACTACCCAAGGTTTCAGCTTCAATAACCCTATTTCCACACCAATACTTTCCTATATCCTTTCTAAATCTAAACTTATGTAATGTGAATCAATTATTGCGGGTTCTATCTTGGAGAGATATCCTCATGACCTTATTTATATCCCCTTTGTTAATACCCATCTTCCACTTATACACTTCGATCATGTCTCCCCTCATTCTTCGTCTTACAAGTGAATGTAATTTAAGGGACTTCAATCTTTCTTCATAAGGAAGATTTCTAATGCTATGTATTAATTTCGTCATTCTTCGCTGAATGTTTTCTAGCGAATTTATATCCATTCTGTGTTATGGATAACAGAACTGAGCTGCATAATCTAGGTGAGGCCTTACTAATGATGTATAAAGTTGTATTATAACCGCTGGACTTCTTTTGCTTACACTTCTTGATATAAATCCCAGAAATCTGTTTGCCTTATTACGTACGCTTAGGCATTGCTGTCTTGGTTTAAGGTTGCTGCTTACCATAACCCCCAAGTCCTTTTGCATTCTGTACGGCTAAGTTCTACATTATTAAGCTGATAGGTGCTAGGGTTTTGAACATTCCCAAACTTTAGAACTTTTCATTTATCTACATTGAAATGCATCTGCCACTTTTCTGACCACGAACTGAGTTTGTCTAAATCCTCCTGAAGTTCTGTGACATCTACGTTTGAATCATGTATCCTACCTATCTTTGTGTCATCAGCGAATTTGCTCATATCACTAGTAATTTCCTCGCCAAGGTCATTGATATATATTATAAACAACAATGCCATTTATGCACACTCTGCTTCCTAATGGAGAGCCATGACTCGATCCATTACAGCATGTTTCCCTCAATGCCATGAGCTGCCACTTTCTTTAACAGTCTCTGATGTGATACTCTATCAAAAGCCTTACTAAAATCCGAATAAACAATATCGAATTCTTTATCTTGATCAACGGCCTCTAAAGCTTTACCGAAGAAGTTAGTAAATTAGTTAGGCTGGAACGGCCCCTCGTTAATCCATGCTGAGAATTATTAATCAAATTATGCTTACATTATCAACTATAATTGACTAATAATTTGCCTACATCTGAGGTTAGGCTTATTGGGCGGTAATTTGACGATAATGACTTGTCCTCTGCTTTAAAAATAGGAATTACATTAGCCATCTTCCACCTTTTAGACACTACACCTGTTTGAAGAGATAAATTAAAAATATTAGTCAGTGGTTCGCAGAGTTCCATTTTGCATTCCTTAAGAACCCTTGAAAGAAGCTCGTCAGGACCTGACGATTTTTGTTTCAGTCGGTCTACTTGTTTCATAACCATTTCGCCAGTGTTAAAATATTAGTCAGTGGTTCGCAGAGTTCCATTTTGCATTCCTTAAGAACCCTTGAAAGAAGCTCGTCAGGACCTGACGATTTTTGTTTCAGTCGGTCTACTTGTTTCATAACCATTTCGCCAGAGTTAAAAGACAAAGAATCACACACAAAGTGGGAGTTGTCACAGCTGCTCTTTGCTGATGACACTGTGCTCTTGGGAGATTCTGAAGAGAAGTTGCAGAGATTGGTGGATGAATTTGGTAGGGTGTGCAAAAGAAGAAAATTAAAGGTGAATACAGGAAAGAGTAAGGTTATGAGGATAACAAAAAGATTAGGTGATGAAAGATTGAATATCAGATTGGAGGGAGAGAGTATGGAGGAGGTGAATGTATTCAGATATTTGGGAGTGGACGTGTCAGCGGATGGGTCTATGAAAGATGAGGTGAATCATAGAATTGATGAGGGAAAAAGAGTGAGTGGTGCACTTAGGAGTCTGTGGAGACAAAGAACTTTGTCCTTGGAGGCAAAGAGGGGAATGTATGAGAGTATAGTTTTACCAACGCTCTTATATGGGTGTGAAGCGTGGGTGATGAATGTTGCAGCGAGGAGAAGGCTGGAGGCAGTGGAGATGTCATGTCTGAGGGCAATGTGTGGTGTGAATATAATGCAGAGAATTCGTAGTTTGGAAGTTAGGAGGAGGTGCGGGATTACCAAAACTGTTGTCCAGAGGGCTGAGGAAGGGTTGTTGAGGTGGTTCGGACATGTAGAGAGAATGGAGCGAAACAGAATGACTTCAAGAGTGTATCAGTCTGTAGTGGAAGGAAGGCGGGGTAGGGGTCGGCCTAGGAAGGGTTGGAGGGAGGGGGTAAAGGAGGTTTTGTGTGCGAGGGGCTTGGACTTCCAGCAGGCATGCGTGAGCGTGTTTGATAGGAGTGAATGGAGACAAATGGTTTTTAATACTTGACGTGCTGTTGGAGTGTGAGCAAAGTAACATTTATGAAGGGATTCAGGGAAACCGGCAGGCCGGACTTGAGTCCTGGAGATGGGAAGTACAGTGCCTGCACTCTGAAGGAGGGGTGTTAATGTTGCAGTTTAAAAACTGTAGTGTAAAGCACCCTTCTGGCAAGACAGTGATGGAGTGAATGATGGTGAAAGTTTTTCTTTTTCGGGCCACCCTGCCTTGGTGGGAATCGGCCGGTGTGATAATAAAAAAAAAAAAATTCGCCAGTGATTGTGATATTACATAATTTATCTTCTTGAGGCCCACTATAAAAATTAATTACTGGGATAGTGGTAGTGTCTTCCTGTGTGAACACAGAGAGGAAATAATTATTAAAAATCGAGCACATTTCATTCTCCTTGTCAGTAAGATGCCCATAGTTATTTTTAAGGGGACCTATCTTTTGTCTGGCTTTTGTTCTATAAACCTGGAAAAAACCTTTTGGGTTAGTTTTCGAGTCCCTAGCAACTTTAATTTCGTAGGCCCGTTCAGCTTTTCTTATCTCCCTTTTAACATCCCTCTGAATGTCAATATATTGATTCATAAGACGATCCTCACCTCTTTTGATGCGCCTATAAATTCATTTCTTTTGCCCTAAAAGATATTTGAGCCTATTCATCCATTTAGGATCATTTCTATTCAATCTAATTTCTTTATACGGAATAAATGTACTTTGGGCAGCACGTATGGTGCTTTAAAAGCTCTCATACTGATAGCTCTCTTCGTTACCCCAGTCCACAGATGATAGTTGTGCTCTAATCCCATTGTAATCTGCTAAGCGAAAATCTGGGACTGTTACTGAGTTATCCCTACTATCATACTTCCATTCAATGCTAAAGGTCATTGATCTGTGGTCGCTTGCGCCGAGTTCCTCTGTAATTTCTAAATTATTAACAAGTATTTCCTTGTTTGCCAGAACCAAGTCAAGCAGGTTATTTCCCCTTGTTGGTTCTGTAACAAACTACTTTAAAAAACAATCCTGAACTACCTCTAAGAAGTCGTTAAACACTAAATTCCCAGGCAATGAATTCCAATCCCTAGAATTACAACATTATCGTGCCTTGTGGCCCTAACAATTTCCTCCCACAGTAGTCTTCCTCGGTCTCTATCCAAATTTGGGGGACGGTATATCACGCCAAAAATAAATTTTTCGTACCCCTCTGAAAATTCTACCCAAACAGACTCAGTATGTTTCAGACTTTATACCCGCTTTTATGCAACAATTTAAACGATTTCGGACATAGAGTGCCACCCCGCCCTATCCGATACTTTTGTCTACTTGGAACAATTTAAAACCCTTAATGTGACATTCAGCAGGCATGTTCCGATTTTTCATATTAAACCACGTCTTAATTATGGCAAAAACATCAATGTTACCAGCACTTGCAACTAATCTCAATTCGTCCATCGTATTTCTCGCACTACGACTATTAGTATAATATATGTTTAGATAACCTCCCTTTTCTTTTTCTTTTCCAGCTGATTTCTGTTCCAGCACTATACCTGTTACTGTCCTTGTCACCTAGTGCCACTGGCTTTCCATTATTCACCAATAACTCGACCTCATTCTGCCTATAACTGGTTTCCCTAAGACTCGCACTATCGCTACACTGAGAATTCATTGATTTTCCACAAAAACCCATACCACTATCTATTTCTAGTTCAAAGACCTAACAGCTCCCTCCACTGCGCTGGCCAGTGCTCCCACCCTAAACCTAGATAAGTGAACCCCACTTATCTGCCATAGAAGAGGTCCCAGTTGTCTATGAATGTTACATACATACATACATACATACATACATACATACATACATGCATACATACATACATACATGCATACATACATACATACATACATACATACATACATGCATACATTATCAACGGTGCTGTATCACAGTAACAACACAGACATAGGAGAACGAGATAAAGAAACAATGGTGCATTTTATTTGAGAAACAATATTGAACATACCATTTTTTACAAAGAGAAATTATAATCTTCGTGTGGAAATAAGGGAAGATACTTTTACATGGCTTATATATGCAATAAGATCAAAGTAAACGGGTGATATCACAATATGCACTATAACCACTGTGAAAAAATAACGAAATTCCAAGTGCTGTAGTGACTTCTGACATTATCGAAGAACTATAAAAATAAAAGGTTAACAGGAAGACATATAAGGACGAGACTACACCTCGCTGCCACCCACAACAGCGCCTGACTTTTTATGATGATGTAGCTAGGTAGTCAGTGATCTCTGAAACACAGCTGATATTCTATCCAAAAATTTCTCTAATGTATCTTAAATTCTTCCCAAATTTTATTAACTATAAATGAATCCAATTTATATAAACCAAAAGAAATATTCATATTCTTTTCAAAACTACATTTTATGAAATATGATTCCATTATATTAGAATCATGTCCAATTGTAATGCTATATTTATGTTGCTTTAATCTTAGTTCAAGACGTATACCAGTTTGACCCTAAAAAACTTTATCTCATATTTTACAAGGAATCTTATAGATACATCCATCAGCATTTTGGGGGAATAAAAAATTCTGATTAAACTTTTGATAAAAAAAATTCCCCCCAATATAATGCCAGACATTTTAACTTTTACTCTTGTGTCACTTTTTTATTTATGGTTTACAGTACATTTCTAGGTTAGGTTAGGTTAGAAAAACTAATAATATAAGAGTGGATAAGGGAAAGTATGCTGAGTGAAGAGAAAAGAAACATCCATTGAGCATGGCTACAATAAAACAGTGGTATTTCAACTGTTCAAGGTGCCATCATCAGTAATGCATTTCACTGTTTTAAGCAACAGGACCATATCTGTGGCTAAGAGGATGTGAGGTAGTCTGATGGCCAGAGACAAACCGAGTTTCTCAGAGCAAGGGTGAAAGTTAACCAAGAAGCAGCTCTTTCAAACTCTTGTTAACCAACAGTTTGTGATTCAGGTATGGCAGTCAACTGGCACGACCTCTGAACCCCCACCAGTACTACCGATAACGTTCCTTTGATGAGTTTTGAAAATTTTCCCACTCGGAGCCCTGCTCTAGGCTAAGTTTGTATAGTACTTAACTAGTCGACCAGTGCGGAGGACTTTGGTGTGTGTGTGTGTGTGTGTGTGTGTTTAAGTGACTGATTGTTAATTAGTGCCACCGTGTTCACCGCTTGTCAGAATTACACCTGGTTGTTCATTACTAAGCTGAATGTTCCAACGTAAGTGACTATTAAATGAAGCTTGGGCTTGCGTGAGGGTAGATACACAGCATGTGGAAAATGACACTTGACCGGCCCTAGAAATTATTCACCTCATTTGCCCTATACAGTCATATATCAGTCTGGTTTCTGCCTGCTTTGCAGATGATTATGAACTGCAGTCTACTTAAGAACGCTATGTATTCTATGTATTGTTCAGAGAGCACTATTAAATAATCTGGCTCTCTGGTGCTCATGTCAAGGATAACATCCATTGTGATGTGCATCCTGTTTGGTGGAAAACTGAAGACTGGTGGTCCCTACCTAAATGCTAGTGATGCCATGGAGCAATGTGGCGAAAGGGTTGGCAGAGGAGAGTATTAATCACTCCAGATGAGTCAGGACATTAGTCACTGTGACATCCCCAAAAAATTAGATTCTTCGACTTAGTGACTATTACAACCCAGGATTCTAAATGGCCTGTTATCCTGGGTGTATTATTATTATAATCAAAAAGAAGCGCTAAGCCACAAGGGCTATACAGCTATCCTGGGTGTAAAGGGAGAAAAATAAACACAGCAGAAAAGTTTTGGCATATATTATCCTTCACCAATTTAGATCAGAAGTATGTACACTATATACACTATGTACAGTGATAGGTATTAGTGCACTCCACGGTAAGCAAGGCAGAATAGAAGCCACTAGAGAGCAGACCATGCTTCAACCAGCTCTAGAATGGGAATGACGAGGGCAGACAGGAGAGTGGTACCCACATAACCTCTGCGATTGCCAAAACCATCTTCTTATTGGCTGGAACCTGGTTACTGGTTGAACGACGGGTCATCATCGTCAACCTTCAATCACCTGGTTCGCTGGTTGGGGGAAATAGCCTGTGAATGAGGGTGTGTACATGCGCCGAATGAAGGTTACGTACTCTTTGCATGCCACACCCCCACCCCAAGAAGGCTCAGGATTAGGCTGCCACCTCCCAGTGGTAACCGTGCCGCCATGGCACAAAATAATGGGACCGCCTTTCCTCTGAACCATCCAACAAGATAGAGCTCAGCTTTTCTCGTGACAAAAAGCCAAACCCTAAACTCAGAGCGAGACAGCAGACAGTCGGGCTAACATAGGTCCAAGATACAGGTGGACGGTAGCCCGCATCCCCTCACTAAAAAAAAAAACCCACACCAGGGGATAAAAAAAAGAGCTTGGAAGGGGTTACCACAAGTAACCTAACACATCCTAACCTAATATATAATTAAATATTGTTAGACTCTAGATAAAGAGTCTGCCAGCATATTGTCTTTGCCGGCAATATATTTAATTCTGAGAGAGTAGGGTTGTAGTCTGAGCGTCACCTCATGAGCCTTGTGTTGTGGTTCTTCATGGCTTTATAATCAGAAAATTCAGTGTCATTTAACACTGACGTAAATTTCTGTGCCTTACCAAACAATGCTGTGTGAACCAATGATGCCCAATGCTGTTCCGGCCACCTCAAGGCTCGAGCCTGATTTTCGAAGCTTTCGAATTCCGGTTCGGCCTCATTGAAGCGGGGAACAAGCTGTACTGCTTTCTGTAAACTAAAGTCATTTACAGAATGCGAAAACTGCCTCCTTTCTTTTTCCCTATCAAATTCTTCTTTTGTAAATGCTCTCTGTTCCCTAGTCTGCTCAAGATTGATTTTTGCCAGCTCAAGTGCCAACGCCGCTGATTCACTTTGAGACAACCCTGCTGCACTATACTGACGATTTTGCTCCGTTCATATATCATCTTCCTCCTGCGAGAACATAGGAGTTTTTTCCCTAGCTCCCGTAGAGGGAGGAGTCTGATGTGCCATCTCTTCTCGAAGTTTGTCAGTGATCAGTGAACGCAGTTGCGCAGCTGTGAGAGTGCGTTCGTAATCAATGCCAATGGAACGAGCAATTTGCCAACAACGCTGTAGTGACAATTTAGGTAGGTTAAACAAGGTATATGCCGACAGCAGACGTCTGACTCGTCTAGGTGGCATACCACAATGTATAAGTTATTTGCTATGCACAGTACGATAGCAGAATATCCCAACGTAACACGTTATTTGTAGAACACGCTTAGCTATGCACAGTACGATTGCAGAATACGCATACAAGGTGGATACGCATACAAGGTGGATAATAGCAAAGCTGACTACAAAATCTTCACACCGAACAGGCTAGTATCGAGCTGTTAAACGATCACACAATAGCAAGGCTGGCCATAACAAAACAACTTAGACACAAAGTTTGTAAAGCGTTGGCAAAGCTGAATGCAATGCCAGACAGCAAGCTACACACTGTTCTACAAGATTGACCGTAGCGAAGCGAGCACACCGAACAAGCTAGTAGCGAGCTGTTGAACGATCACACAATAGCAAGGCTGACCATAGCAAAGCAACTGACACGCAAAGTTTGTAAAGCGTTGACAAAGCTAAATGCAATGCTAGACAACAAGCTACACAATGTTCCTGCTTCCAGCTTCACCCTAGGCTAAACCCTTTATCTAAGTCCAGCTCCAGCTCTCGGACAGGCTACCCATATTACAACCCAGGATTCCAAATGGCTTGTTATCCTGGGTGTAAAGGGAGCAAAATAAACACAGCAGAAAAGTTTTGACATATATTATCCTTCACCAATTTAGAACAGAAGTATGTACACTATATACACACTGTACAGTGATAGGTTTTAGTGCACTCCACGGTAAGTAAGGCAGAATAGAAGCCACTAGAGAGCAGACCATGCTTCAACCAGCTCTAGAATGGGAATGACAAGGGCAGACAGGAGAGTGGTACCCACATAACCTCTGCGATTGCCAAAACCATCTTCTTATTGGCTGGAACCTGATTTCTGGTTGAACGACGGGGCCCCATCGTCAACCCTCAGTCACCTGGTTCGCTGGTTGGGGGAGATAGCCTGTAAATGAGGGTGTGTACATGCGCCGAATAAAGGTTACGTACTCTGCATGCCACAGTGACAAATAGGTCTTCTTTCTAATAGTGACACTTTCTAATTACTGACACTTTTCGACCAGCCGAGCTATCACAGAAGTAGTAGACATGGCACAGGGCACTCTAGCATGAAGGGAAAGAGCTGTTATCCCTCCTTATACCCTCACTTGGCAGAGAAGAGATAATAGTCACACTGACCCCTAGGTCATGTAGCCCACTGGCCCACATATGCATCACAGCCTGGTGCTGATCAACTTGTATATCTAATATATCACAAATGGAAAAGTAGGGATGTTTCAATTATTCAAATAGAAGGCCTCGTCATGGTCACAGATTTACGATAGTGAGAAAAGCTATCTTGCTGCCACATCAAATCACAAGCCTTAGAAATCCTAACTTTTACACAGTCATTTGGCAAAATTGGTATATACGGAATTTGAATATAAACATATGTTCATCATAGGAACTAACCAAACAATTAAAAAATCTATTCATAGACGATGATAAAGCACAGGAAACGTTAGTTAGTAAAGAGAGATCAGCATACACACACTCTGGAAAACATGCCGCCTTCCAGTCGTCTGGCACATTCCCGTCATTAAAGATTGCGAGAGCGGCTTGTATAAAATTTACGATTCTCTTAGTGTACCTGTCGCTATTTCGCAGTTCTGACGTCTTCGACATGTGAAATTTCACCAGAATTCTTACTTCATCAATAATAGCATCAATGTTTGATAGTTCCGCTTAGCTTGTTTGACCTTCCAGCTCTTGGTACGGAGTCTTACTTGTTTGTTAAAATATATTGGAATCTTTATAGTTCATTATACATATTATGTGTGGAGAGGAGGGTGAGTGAAGGTATATAGCGAAAGAGTGTAAATAGAGGAGTAGAAGATATATATATATATATATATATATATATATATATATATATATATATATATATATATATATATATATATATATATATATATATATATATATATATATTAAAGTACCATCTCTATAGCTGGAGTGGGGACCCTCATCCTCAGAGAAGACAATAAACGTACCTCAGGGAAAGCTCAAGGTTCTCCCCGGAGCTGTTTGAATATTTTTCTTCTCCTACCACTCCCTATGTATTTTATATTCTATGTGAACATTTATTAATAAACAAAATACATTTACAGAAAAAAAACATAAACATGAATACAATGGCACAATGTATCAAAGATCATGAATTTCCTCCAGCTCCTCCGAGGCTGGACGCGAGCCAAGTATGCAGCAAGCATTTCCCCTCTGGATGGCGACGCTGAGGCGCTGGAACATGAAAGTGGCTGCCCTTGGGTCCCTGGTGGTGTCGATGAGTCTGGAACCCAATTCTTTAAGGAAACGTGTGGCATTTTTTCCCCATGATCCCATGGTCTCTGATCCCACTGGGACAAATTGATACTGTTGGCTAATGTCCCTGTACTTGCTGATCTTGTACTCCTCGCTGTGGTCAGCAGCTCCTCCCTGTCGCCCCACACTGTGATGGATATAGGTGTCAGCCAGTGTGGACACACAGGTATAGTCCCATGCTAAGAGCTTGCCATTCTTCCAAGGATAGATGGTGATCCCGTTGGGGCGGTTTGCTGGGTTGTGGGTATTGTTGGCTGCTAGTGATCAGGGCTCCCTCTCGGCAGGGCATCCAGCTGTAGCAAGGGTTCTCTTAATGATGTCGTTGACCTAATTGTGTCTTGCATGCCAGCCCTTGGTTTTGGAACAGTTAAGACCATGTAGACCATATTGGTCTGCTTGCACTTCGCCTCAAATACACATATATTCTGTGTGAATTAGGGCAACAAGGCGCAGAGCCACTGCAATACGGAGGGTCTTAGGGAGGCAGGTCAAGCAGTCGTCACTTAAGCAGACTGAGACTCATGCCGGACGAGAGAGTCTATCCCTGTAAAGAACTGACACTTGTATTCATGAAGGAACACAACACTGACTCTAGAATTCTGAGTATCATGATGGGATGGAGAGGGATGGGGGATTGGTTGGTTATGATGGGGGAGGGACTGGCATGGGATGGTGAAGGATGGAGAAGGAAGGTGGAAGTGAAGAGACAGCAAATGTGAGGGACATGTAAGCAAGAAGAGCAGGAGGAGGTTTACGGATGTGTAAAGTGTAGTTTATATGTAAACAAGACAGAACAATGAGAGTTGAATTGTATGCTGGAAAGAGAGATAGAGAGGGAGAGAGAGAGAGAGAGAGAGAGAGAGAGAGAGAGAGAGAGAGAGAGAGAGAGAGAGAGAGAGAGAGAGAGAGAGAGAGAGAGAGAGAGAGAGAGACAGACAGACAGACAGACAGACACAGAGACAGACCGAACTCACAGCAAATGGGAGTGAATGGGAAAGACTCAGGACAATCATGACAAATGCTTGAAGATCTGTTTCAGTATCTGCTTAGCAGTATAATACCATCTCACACTGGTGTCGGGTAGACAGATAAAGTCAGGAGAGTACTGCAGACACAGTATATCACTGAATGCAGGCAAACATTCACGCAGCCCACCTGTAACACTTGAAATGTTTTGCATTGGTAATGTACCGACTCAGCGGAAGCAGTCTCCTATTATTCACGGTTATCAATCATAAAATAATTATCATTTATGCTACTACTACTACTACTACTACTACTACTACTACTACTACTAATAATAATAATAATAATAATAATAATAATAATAATAATAATAATAATAATAATAATAATTTTTTCAACAAGTCGGCCGTCTCCCACCGAGGTAGGGTAACCCAAAAAAGAAAGAAAATCCCCAAAAAGAAAATACTTTCATCATCATTCAACACTTTCACCACACTCGCACATTATCACTGTTTTTGCAGAGGTGCTCAGAATATAACAGTTTAGAAGCATATACGTATAAAGATACACAACATATCCCTCCAAACTGCCAATATCCCAAATTCCTCCTTTAAAGTGCAGGCATTGTACTTCCCATTTCCAGGACTCAAGTCCGACTATATGAAAATAACCGGTTTCCCTGAATCCCTTCACTAAATATTACCCTGCTCACACTCCAACAGATCGTCAGGTCCCAAGTACCATTCGTCTCCATTCACTCCTATCTAACACGCTCACGCACGCTTTCTGGAAGTCCAAGCCCCTTGCCCACAAAACCTCCTTTACCCCCTCTCTCCAACCCTTTCGAGGACGACCCCTACCCCGCCTTCCTTCCCCTATAGATTTATATGCTTTCCATGTCATTCTACTTTGATCCATTCTCTCCAAATGACCAAACCACCTCAACAACCCCTCTTCTGCCCTCTGACTAATACTTTTATTAACTCCACACCTTTTCCTAATTTCCACACTCCGAATTTTCTGCATAATATTTACACCTCACATTGCCCTTAAACAGGACATCTCCACTGCCTCCAACCGTCTCCTCGCTGCTGCCTTTAATAATAATAATAATAATAATAATAATAATAATAATAATAATAATAATAATAATAATAATGATAATAATAATAATAATAATAATAATAATAATAATAATAATAATGAAAATTATTATTATTATTATTATTATTATTATTATTATTATTATTATTATTATTATTATTATTATTATTATTATTATCATCATCATCATCATCATCATCATCAACAGCATCATCATCATCATACAGTACCTTTTTAATGGGAGGTACTCAGGCTTGGTTCAAGAAAGAGACCTGTAGCCCTTAATTCGTTGCATCAAGAACGCTCAGTGATATCAAGACACTACTTCCCCATGAAGGAAACAAGAAGAAAGAATTCCTGGGTGCACAACTGCACTCTCTGCTTACTTCCCTCTACCTCTACTCCCTATAATAACCTATGGGACATGTTAGAGTATCTTATTAAGGAAAATATAAAGCCAGACATTTTAACCTCTCCTCTTAGGACATATCCCTTAGCTCCGGAACTAGTCTTGTGGCAAACCTTTGTATTTTCTCTAAATTTTTGACGTGCTTGAACATGAGTGGGTTCCATACTGGCTCTGCATACTCCAACATGGGACTGACGTACACGGTGTACAGTGTCTTGAATGTTTCCTTAGGTGTTGGAAAGCTATTCCTAGGTTTGCCAGGCGCCCATGTGCTGCAGCAGTTACTTGCTTGATCTGCGCCTAGGGAGATGTGGTCGGTATGATACTCACCAAAAAATCCTTTTCCTTGAGTGAGGTTTGCAACCTCAGAGTCCGTAACATGTACTTACTCCACGGTCTTCTTTGACCTTCCCGAATCTTCATAATTTTTCACTTGGTGAGGCTAAACTCCAGGAGCCATTTGTAGGACCAGGTTTGCAGCCTGTCCAGATCCCTTTGTAGTCCTACGTGATCCGCTTCCGCTTAAATTCTCCGCATTATCTTCACGTCGTCTGAACCTATCCCTTCCGTCATGTCATTCACGTATACCAGAAATAGCACTCACTCTAGGACTGACCCTTGTGGAACCCCGTTCGTCGCATGTACCTATTCTGACACTTCGTCACGTAACATAACTTGTTGTTTCTTTCCAGTCAGTTATTCCCTGATGCATTGCAGTGCTTTTCCTGTTTTTCCTGCCTGCTCCTCTAACTTTTGCATTAAACTTTTGTGTGGATCTGTGTGGAAAGCCTTCTTACAGTCCAAGAAAATACAATTTACCCAATCTTCTCTCTCTCCTTTGTCATCTTTTGTTACCCAGTCATAAAACTCCAGTAGGTTTGTGACACGATTTCTCTTCCACGAAACCGCGCCGGTTATCGTATATAAGCTCATTCCTTTCTAGGTGCTCCACCACTCTTCTCCTGATAATCTTATCAGTGATTCTGCATACTATACATGTCAGTGACACTGGTCTGTAGTTTAATGCTGCCTGTCTGTCTACTTTCTTAAAAACTGGGACATTTGCTGTCTTTCACACCTCAGGTAGTTGCCCTGTTACGACAGATGTGTTGAAGAATGTTGCTAGTGGTCACAGTGCCTCTGCTCCCTCTCTTAGAACCCACGGAGACATACTATCTGGCCCCACCGCCACTGAGATATTTAATTAACTTAGCAAACTCTTCACCTCCTCCTCGGTTGTGTGTAGTGTTTCCAGCACTTGTTCGTGCACCTTATCTTTCCGGTTTGCTGGAAGCGTTTCTGTGTGTGTGTGTGTGTGTGTGTGTGTGTGTGTGTGTGTGTGTGTGTGTGTGTGTGTGTGTGTGTGTGCGCGCGTCTATGTTTGTGTAGACACTATACTGTGCACGTGGAACGCACTACACTTGAGTGGGACTTGAATCTGTCACACAGTGAGACGCTGCTGCTGTTGCTGCTGCTGCTGCTGCTGCTGCTGCTGCTGCTGCTGCTGCTGCTGCTGCTGCTGCTGTAGTACAAAGACAGACACACGTTGAAGAACAAGTTTCTCGCGGGTAGTTTTTCGCTCTGTACTGAGAGAAACGTCGACCCAATAAAAGCTTGTACTCCGACTTGTCATTCTCTTCCTGCGGTACTTGTCTACAATAAATCATTAATTTCAACAGATAGCTGCCTATACAGATAAAGTCTTTCAAAATTAGGAAAATCAGCTCAGACTTTAAGTAAAGTTAAGTGTCCTGCTCAGCGAGGTGTCGGTTGTCAGTGGCCTCGAACCCCGGTCCCTTGAAGTCATCAAGTGTTTTCAAATGTTTCACTCGGGACAGTCGGGTTGCAAAAATAAATCGCGCCCGACAATTTGTCACCGTCCCACACTCTTGCCTAATTACACCAGAACCACCCATCACGGCGCCGCCCCGCTTCCTGCCACCCACCACCCAGAACCACCCATCATGGCGCCACAGCGCTTCCTGCCACCCACCACCCAGAACCACCCATCACGGCGCCGCCCCGCATCCTGCCACCCACCACCCAGAACCACCCATCACGGCGCCGCCCCGCTTCCTGCCACCCACCACCCAGAACCACCCATCATGGCGCCACAGCGCTTCCTGCCACCCACCACGCAGAACCACCCATCACTGCTCCTCCCCGCTTCCTGCCACCCACCACCCAGAACCACCCATCACTGCTCCTCCCCGCTTCCTGCCACCCACCACCCAGAACCACCCATCACGGCTCCGCCCCGCTTCCTGCCGCCCACCACCCTGAACAACCCATCTCGGCACCGCCCCACTTCCTGTCACCCACAACCCAGAACCACCCATCACGGTGCCGCCCCGCTTCCTGCCACCCACCACCCAGAACCACCCATCACGGCGCCACAGCGCTTCCTGCCACCCACCACGCAGAACCACCCATCACTGCTCCTCCCCGCTTCCTGCCACCCACCACTCAGAACCACCCATCACGGCTCCGCCCCGCTTCCTGCCACCCACCACGCAGAACCACCCATCACGGCGCCACAGCGCTTCCTGCCACCCACCACCCGGAACCACCCATCACTGCTCCTCCCCGCTTCCTGCCACCCACCACTCAGAACCACCCATCTCGGCACCGCCCCACTTCCGGCCACCCACCACCCAGAACCACCCATCTCGGCACCGCCCCACTTCCTGCCACCCACCACGCAGAACCACCCATCACGGCTCTGCCCCGCTTCCTGCCACCCACCACCCTGAACCACCCATCTCGGCACCGCCCCACTTCCTGCCACCCACCACCCAGAACCACCCATCACGGCGCCGCCCCGCTTCCTGCCACCCACCACCCAGAACCACCCATCACGGAGCCACAGCGCTTCCTACCACCCGGAACCACCCATCACTGCTCCTCCCCGCTTCCTGCCACCCACCACTCAGAACCACCCATCACGGCTCCGCCCCGCTTCCTGCCACCCACCACCCAGAACCACCCATCTCGGCACCGCCCCACTTCCGGCCACCCACCACCCAGAACCACCCATCTCGGCACCGCCCCACTTCCTGCCACCCACCACGCAGAACCACCCATCACGGCGCCGCCCCGCTTCCTGCCACCCACCACCCAGAACCACCCATCACTGCTCCGCCCCGCTTCCTGCCACCCACCACCCAGAAACACCCATCACGGCGCCGCCCCGCTTCCTGCCACCCACCACGCAGAACCACCCATCACGGCGCCACAGCGCTTCCGGCCACCCACCACCCAGAACCACCCATCACATCGCCGCCCCGCTTCCTGCCACCCACCACCCAGAAACACCCATCACATCTCCGCCCCGCTTCCTGCCACCCGCCACCCAGAACCACCCATCACGGCGCCGCCCCGCTTCCTGCCAACTACCACCCAGAACCACCCATCACGGTGCCGCCCCGCTTCCTGCCACCCACCACCCAGAACCACCCATCACGGCGCCGCCCCGCTTCCTGCCACCTACCATCCAGAACCGCCCATCACGGTGCCGCCCCGCTTCCTGCCACCCACCACCCAGAACCACCCATCACGGCGCCGCCCCGCTTCCTGCCACCCACCACCCAGAACCACCCATCACGGTGCCGCCCCGCTTCCTGCCACCCACCATCCAGAACCACCCATCACATCTACGCCCCGCTTCCTGCCACCCACCACCCAGAACCACCCATCACGGCGCCGCCCCGCTTCCTGCCACCCACCACCCAGAAATATTCAACATGTCGCTACAAAAAAAATAAATAAATAAAAAGATTTACATTATAGGTGCGCGAACACAATTTAGCACCGAAGACACACGAACACATTCACGCAAACACAGAAACACACGCGCGTGCAGACACCAACAAATTCTAAATTTCGTAAAAGAATACGAAAGTGGCAGTCGACCCTCGGTTGAAATTATTGCAGAAGAGACACCAAGAGCATCGCTCGGTTCCAGCCGCTACAAACAGGTAATTACAAACACGTACATGTTTGTGCATGAATGGTATACAAGACTTACAAGATGAAGAATTAAACACACGTATGCAAGACCTGGGTATCTTTATTACTGAAATATTTAATATAATAACAAAGATACCCAGATGTTGCATATGTGTCTAATTCTTCACGAACATATTCATTCAGTTTTTGTTTTATCTTTTATGATCAAAGTCACAAGTTTTCTTGCCAAAATGCAATAACTCAGTTTAACCGTCATGTTTGTTGCTTCGTCAGCCTCTCATCTGCTTGATATTTTAGTGATATTTGACGTAAACAGAAGAGCAGTTGAAATCTGCATATTCTTCTGGGGTCGTGAGCTCCAGTCACCTGGAAAACCCAATTCAATTTCCTTTTGGGATAAATTCTGGAGAGTTTGGTTTCCTTGGAGAATTAATATGTAAGAGAACTGAAACCTTCAACAATTCCTCGAGTAGTGAAGGAAAAATAAGAACATATGAAGAGAAAAGGAGAGTAAAATGCCAAGTCAAAAAAAAAAGAGGAATAATAAAATATATTAAAAAAGATAAAAAAAAAATTCACTTTTTTTTTCATATAGTCATATTTGGCCACACGCATCAGTCACCAGTTATTATTTTCCCGAACATTTATATTAAGAAAATATTAGGTTTCAAAATGTTATATAAGGACAGCTGCTGTGTTCGCTCAGACAACACAAACTTCAATCACTTGCTCGATAGAACAACCTTATCTGAACACTATTTTGGCCCGGAGAATATTTATGAAATAAAGTGATAAAATCTGGAACACCGAGAATATTGAGTACTGACATGATGGTACTAGGAGAGTGTGAAACTTAGTGAGATTAATGTCGTGTTCACACTGATGGAAGAACACTCATGCTGTGTCACCCTGAGAGACCTTGTGAGTTGAGGAGAGAGAGAGGATGGTCAGGGAGTGTGAAGGACAGAAGGTGGTGAGGAAGGGAGGGTGTTGACGGAGGGAGGGTGATGTGGGAGTGAGGGTGGTGAGGGAGGTGAAGGGGGGAAGGTGATGAGGGAAGTGAAGGATAAGGGTGGAAAGGAGGAAGAAAGGGTGGTGAGGGATGGCGGTGAAAGGAGGGTGTGAGGGAGTGAAGGTGTTGAGAGAGGATGGTGAGAAAGGGAGAGTAGTGAGGGAGGGAGAGTGGTGAGAAAGGAAGGGTGAAGAGGTAGGTGAAACAGGGACAGAGGGTGGTGAAGGAGGAACGGAAGGAAGGAGGGAGGGTGGTGAGGCAAGTGTAACGATGGTGTAGGATTAATATTCACGAGTATGTCACTGTTAAGATATGGTTACCAGTCAAGGTGTGGCTTGTGGCTGGTTGTTTACCTCTCAGTGTTGCTCACTAGTCACGGTGTGGCTTGTGACTGGTTGTTTACCTCTCAGTGTTGTTCACTAGTCAAGGTGTGGCTTGTGACTGGTTGTTTACCTCTCAGTGGTGTTCACTAGTCAAGGTGTGGCTTGTGACTGGTTGTTTACCTCTCAGTGGTGTTCACTAGTCAAGGTGTGGCTTGTGACTGGTTGTTTACCTCTCAGTGGTGTTCACTAGTCACGGTGTGGCTTGTGACTGGTTGTTTACCTCTCAGTGGTGTTCACTAGTCAAGGTGTGGCTTGTGACTGGTTGTTTACCTCTCAGTGTTGTTCACTAGTCAAGGTGTGGCTTGTGACTGGTTGTTTACCTCTCAGTGGTGTTCACTAGTCAAGGTGTGGCTTGTGACTGGTTGTTTACCTCTCAGTGTTGTTCATTAGTCACGGTGTGGCTTGTGACTCAGTGCTGCTTCAATCTTCAAATTATTCCACGTATTCTTTGGTTGTTAAATTCCTTGTTAAGCAAGAGATCCTGGTTGACCATTTATTTTAACTTCAGCTATGTGTGTGTTAGTTGGTTCTGGGCACATGCCGATTAGACACTAGGCCTGTTGTTATGTGCATGCGTGTGTGTGTGTGTGTGTACTCACCTATTTGTACTCACCTATTTGTGGTTGCAGGGGTCGAGTCATAGCTCCTGGCCCCGCCTCTTCACTGATTGCTACTAGGTCCTCTCTCTCCCTGCTCCATGAGCTTCATCATACCTCGCCTTAAAACTATGTATGGTTCCCGCCTCCACTACTTCACTTTCTAAGCTATTCCACGGCTTGACTACTCTATGACTGAAGAAATGCTTCCTAACATCCCTTTGATTCATCTGAGTCTTCAACTTTCAACTGTGTCCCATCTCTGGAACATCCCGTCTTTGTCCACCTTGTCCATTTCGCGCAGTATTTTATATGTCGTTATCATGTCTCCCCTGACCCTCCTGTCCTCCAGTGTCGTCAGGCCGATTTCCCTCAACCTTTCTTCGTAGGACAATCCCCGTAGCTCTGGGACTAGTCTTGTTGCAAACCTTTGCACTTTCTCTAATTTCTTGACGTGCTTGACCAGGTGTGGATTCCAAACTGGTGCTGCATACTCCAGTACGGGCCTGACGTAAATGGTACACAGAGTCTTGAACGATTCCTTACTGAGTTATCGGAACGCTATCCGCAGTGTGTGTGTGTGTGTGTGTGTATGTGTATGTGTGTGTGTACTCACCTAATTGTACTCACCTAATTGTGGTTGCAGGGGTCGAGACTCAGCTCCTGGCCCCGCCTCTTCACTGATCGCTACTGGATCCTCTCTCTCTCTGCTTCCTGAGCTTTGTCATACCTCTTCTTAAAACTATGTATGGTTCCTGCCTCCACTACTTCACTTGCTAGGCTATTCCACTTGCTGACAACTCTATGACTGAAGAAATACTTCCTAACGTCCCTGTGACTCGTCTGAGTCTTCAGCTTCCAGTTGTGACCCCTTGTCCCTGTGTCCCCTCTCTGGAACATCCTATCTCTGTCCACCTTGTCTATTCCCCGCAGTATCTTGTATGTCGTTATCATGTCTCCCCTGACCCTTCTGTCCTCCAGTGTCGTCAGTCCGATTTCCCTTAACCTTTCCTCGTATGACATTCCCTTGAGCTCTGGGACTAGCCTTGTTGCAAACCTTTGTACTTTCTCTAACTTCTTGACGTGCTTGACCAGGTGTGGGTTCCAGACTGGTGCTGCATACTCCAGTATGGGCCTAACTTACACAGTGTACAGTGTCTTGAACGATTTCTTATTAAGGTATCGGAACGCTATTCTCAGGTTTGCCAGGCGCCCGTATGCTGCAGCGGTTATTTGGTTGATGTGTGCCTCCGGTGATGTGCTCGGTGTTATGGTCACCCCAAGGTCTTTCTCCCTAAGTGAGGTCTGTAGTCTTTGTCCACCTAGCCTATACTCTGTCTGCGGTCTTCTTTGCCCCTCCCCAATCTTCATGACTTTGCATTTGGCTGGATTGAATTCGAGAAGCCAGTTGCTGGACCACATGTCCAGCCTGTCCAGGTCTCTTTGCAGTCCTGCCTCATCCTCGTCTGATTTAATTCTTCTCATCAACTTCACGTCATCTGAGAACAGGGACACTTCAGAGTCTATTCCTTCCATCATATCGTTCACATATAACAAAAATAGCACTGGTCCTAGAACTGACCCCTGTGGGACCCCGCTCGTAACAGGCGCCCACTGTGATACCTCTTCACGTACCATGACTCGTTGCTGCCTCCCTGTCAGGTATTCCCTGATCCATTGCAGTGCCCTCCCTTTTACGTGCCCCTGATCCTCCAGCTTCTGCACTAATCTCTTGTGGGAAACTGTGTCAAAGGCCTTCCTGCAGTCTAGGAAAACGCAATCTACCCACCCCTCTCTCTCGTGTCTTACTTCTGTTACCTTGTCATAAAACTCCAAGAGGTTTGTGATACAAGATTTGCCTTCCATGAACCCATGCTGGTTTTCATTTATAATCTTGTTCCTTTCCAGGTGTTCGACCACTCTCCTCCTGATAATCTTCTCCATGACTTTACACACAATACATGTCAGAGACACAGGTCTGTAGTTTAGTGCCTCGTTTCTGTTTCCTTTCTTAAATATGGGGACTACATTAGCTGTCTTCCATTTCTCAGGTAGTTGCCCAGTTTCAAGGGATGTGTTGAAGATTGTGGTTAGAGGCACGCACAGCATCTCTGCTCGTTCTCTAAGGACCCATGGGGAGATGTTGTCCGGTCCCATCGCCTTTGAGGTGTCAAGGTCACTTAAGAGCTTCTTCACCTCCTCCTCAGTTGTTTGTATGTCATCCAACACTTGTTGGTATATTCCCTCTTGATGTTCCCTTCTGTGCTGTCTTCCCACAGCCCTTCCTGTCTCTACTGTAAAAACTTCCTTAAATCTCCTGTTCAACTCCTCACATACCTCCTGATCATTTCTTGTGAGTTCTCCACCTTCTGTCCTTAATCTGATCACATGGTCTTTGACTGTTGTCTTCCTCCTGATGTGGCTATACAACAGTTTCGGGTCAGTCTTGATTCTCGATGCTATGTCATTTTCATACTGTCGCTGGGCCTCCCTCCTTACCTGTGCGCACTCATTCCTGGCTCTGCGACTGATCTCCCTATTTTCGTGTGTTCTCTGCCTTCTGTACTTTTTCCATTCTTTATTGCAATTTGCTTTTGCCTCCTTACACCGTCGGGTAAACCAGGGGCTCGTTCTGGTCTTCCCGTTGTTACTGTTGCCCTTGGGAATAAACCTTTCCACTGCCTCCTTGCATTTTGTTGTTACATATTCCATCATTTCATTTACTGGCTTTCCTGCCAGTTCTCTGTCCCACTGGACCTCCCGCAGGAAATTCTTCAACCCTATGTAGTCCCCTCTTTTATAGTCAGGCTTTTCCCGTTCAACTCCTGTTATTCTCTCCACTTGCAGCTCTACTATGTATTCAAAGCACAGAACCACGTGGTCGCTAGCTCCTAGGGGACTCTCATACTTGATGTCCTCAATATCTGAGCTGCCCAGGGTGAACACAAGGTCCAATCTTGCTGGTTCATCCTCCCCTCTCACTCTGGTAGTGTCCTTAACATGTTGGTGCATGAGGTTTTCCAGAACCACGTCCAACATCCTGGCTCTCCATGTTTCGGGACCCCCATGTGGCTCCAGGTTTTCCCAGTCAATCTCCCTGTGGTTGAAATCCCCCATAACCAGCAACTTTGCTCTGCTGGAGTGAGCTCTTCTTGCCACCTCAGCAAGTGTGTCCACCATTGCTCTGTTGCTCTCTTCATATTCCTCTCTTGGCCTCCTGCAGTTCTGTGGTGGATTATACATCACTGCAATGACCACTTTGTGTTCCCCAGACTGAAGTGTACCTGCTATGTAGTCTCTTTCTCCCGTCTCATCTATTCCTTCCATTTTCTCGAATTTCTATCTGCTTTTTACGAGCAGAGCAACCCCACCTCCCCCCCTGCCCCTTCTATCTTTCCTCATGATCTGGTATCCTGATGGGAAGATTGCCTCTGTTATTGTCTCCATGAGTTTTGTTTCTGTAACTGCTATGATGTCTGGGGACTTCTCATTGATTCTTTCTTGCCAGTCCTCACGTTTATTCGTTAATCCATCTGCATTTGTGTACCAAACCTTCAACTTCTGTTCTAATACTGTAACTGTGGTGCAGGGGGTGGAAACAGAGGGATCAGTGTGTGATGGTTGGTTTGGATTGTTCAGTTGCCTTGGGGGTGTCATGGCTGGAGTCCTTCTGCAGGTGTTTCTGGGGGGTGCGCTTGTCCTTCCATTTGATCCTGGATTATTCTGCTCTCCTTTTTCATTTCCTCCCATTCCTCCTTTCGTTTTTGAACTCTCTCTTTCATTGTCTTCCTTTCGTCCTGTGTTCTGTCTCGATCGAGGTACACACTCCGGAACTCCTGCTTGCCTCTCAGCCGTGCTTTCTCCTGCAGGATCATGGTTCGGGTTGATTCTGCCTTGAAAATTACTTTGAGAGGCCGATTCCTTTTCTTTGTGAACCACCCAATTCTCCGAAAATTTGCCACCTGGGTCATGTCCCCCTCGCCTATCACCTTCATGATATCTTCAATCGCTTTTTTCTCCTCCTGCTTTCTTTCATCATAAGTTTCC
>NC_091307.1:37810610-37828110 GCF_038502225.1 Cherax quadricarinatus
TGTGTGTGTGTGTGTGTGTGTATGTGTGTGTGTGTGTGTGTGTCTGTGTGTGTGTGTGTGTGTGTGTGTGTGTGTGTGTGTGTGTGTGTGTGTGTGTGTGTGTGTGTGTGTGTGTGTATGTGTGTGTGTGTGTATGTGTGTGTGTGTGTGTGTGTGTGTGTGTGTGTGTATGTGTGTGTGTGTGTGTGTGTGTGTGTATTTACTTCTTCATAACTGTGGAGATCAAGTCTCAGCTCTTGGCACTACCTCTTAAACTAGATATTACTGTAGTCTCCCTCTCTCTTGGCTTCTTCACCACTATCAAACATACTCTTAGAGCTGTGCATACATCCTGCCTCTTCCACTTCACTGTCCAGGTCATTCCACTTTTTGACCATTTTGAGGCTGAAGAAATAATTCCCGACATTCTTGGCACGTTTGCATTTTTTTTAATTTCCAACTCTGCCCTCGTGTACCTGCTTCCTTCCTCTCCAACAGACTGTCCCTGTTCACTAGGCCAATATATTTGAGTATTTTGTATGGCATTATCACCTCTTCCCTGTCCTCTACTGTCGTCAGGATAAGTTCCTTTAGTCTTCCTCCTTCATAACTTATACCATTTTACTCTTGGTCTAGTCTCGTTGCAAACCTCTGTATATTTGCTTGGTTGCTGCTGTTGTTGGTTGCAGGAGAGATGAACTAATATGACTGGTCGCTGCCGCTTGAAAGTTTACTACAATAACTCTCTTCCTGAAATGCACAGCATGGTAGTGCCTTTCTTTGGTGTTTTATATTTTCATACATGTAAACTGCGTTACTTGAACACTGCAGGAAAGAGATAAATTATTTGTATTTATATAGTGGCTACAGAACTTCACTATATATAAGGCTGGAGAGAACACAGAGCCGTTCATCCAGTTGATTATAAGTCAGGAAGTCAGTAGTCTGTCTGCGACTAGTCAAGAGTAGACACCAGTGAGGATGTAGTCAGTTGGCCAGTCAGCAAGATGAGAGTCAGAGAGGAAGTCAGTGATTGAAGCAACGCCAAAAATATAGTGAAGTGATGTGATTAAGCTAGTATACAGTGACGAGGTACTGTGACACAGTGAAAGTATACTGAGTACTTGGATACAGTGAGAGTGCAATGCAGTATCATGACAGTCTTGTGATATCAAGTAATGAGAGTCATCAGTGTAGTGTGGTGACAGTGACTCTGTACAGTGTTGATAATTACATGTAGCAGGTATATCTTGCTTCTTCTACTTACACTTATGTCATACTACACATGCATGTACATGCATATATATTTACGCACCCAACTGGGTTTTTTCTATTTTCTTAATAGTTTTTGTTCTTTATTTCATCTTATCTCCATGGGGAAGGTTCACAGGCTTCCTCCGTAAGCCTGTGAACCTTGTGGATCCCAGTAAAGTGATCTACAAAATCCTACATATTGTACACTGTCTCCGTCTGTGGGGTGAGATAAGATCTCAGTAAAAATCTTGCAATGAGTGCAAATTTTGTGGCTATTCTAACTTTCCAAACAATACAATATGTTTCCATCCAGCCACAGTGCCGTCGTGGAAAAGTGTCTAGAGAATTATCATGCCGTAGTGGAAATCATACGTAAGTATACGTATAATATGATATAAGAAATTTCCGTTTGAATTGTTTACTACTACAATACCTCTGTAGTCACTTACACTATCACCTATGCTTTCATTATCTGTTACTACTGTTACGAGTAGTGAATGGTCCCACCAGCATTTTCCTCATGCGCCTATCCCCCATGACGTGCCCCAAGACTGGTGACCACTGATAAACACTTTGCTCCATTAAACTTCACCCTTACTCAGCACAACCAGCACCAGGGAGAAGCATTATAAGCCTGGATATTGCGATGTTTTGTTAAATTTGAGATTTGTAAAGAAGTTTTCAACCTAGTTCTCAAAAGACACACACATAGTTGTACTAGAAATATATGTCAGTTTTTCTTATGTTCTATTTTTCTGCTGACAAAGAGGCCTTCACAAGTGTCACATTTGTATCTCTTGCCTTAGTCTCGTGTCGTTTCCTTTACTGTCAACAGTAACCCTACAGCACTTCAAACTGTCATTCAGGTTTGAGTGAGTCAAACTAATTCATAAATTTCAAAGTTTAAATGAGATCTCGTTGTCTTTTTTCTAGACAGAAACAAGATTAAGTGCATTGAGTTTTTCTTCAAAGGCTTAAATGCCTCCTCTTTAGCAAATAGGAGTCCACCCTCCCAGGCACCTAGGCAGTGCTCTCGCTGTCACCGGAGGGGGCACACCACCAACAACTGCCTGCGAGATACTGGGTGCAATTATTGCCACAAGAAAGGACATCAGGAGGACCAGTGTCAGAAGAAAAAGGAACTTGACAAACAGGACCACCTGGTTAGAGACCTGTTCTCGGAACAAACTAGCAGGATACACAAATAACCCGCACATAAAAGAGAGAAGGTTACGACGACGTTTCGGTCCGACTTGGACCATTGACAACGTCACTTTGTCAATGGTCCAAGTCGGACCGAAACGTCGTCGTAAGCTTCTCTCTTTTATGTGCGGGTTATTTGTGTATCGTTCCAGTCACGGTATTGTGCCTTTTTGTTATTTATAAACTAGCAGGATCTCTGAATTGGTGAACACATTCACACGTCACCCACTCAGCTACTCCTATCTCAGCCCAGCAGGTGGTAATGCGCCTTATACAAGACCACAGACCTGTATCACAGCAGCTGCCTCGGTGCCCTACCTCTCTCAAGGGCAGGCACCTTACACATCTTACACACCCACCACCTTAAGCTGAACGTATCATGAGGAGTCACTCTATCAGCATCCTGTCGGCCAACATTAGAGATTTCATTACCAATGTCGAAGAGCTCACACACAGTTTTGTGAACACTCGACGTCCCGACACGATAGTTGTTGTTGAAACATTTTAGACGACAGGACTCCAGAAAATTTTGCAAGAATTGCTGGCTACACCTCATGGATGAGAAGAGACAGGCAAGGGCAAGGAGGAGGTGTTGCTGTGTACTTCTCTAAAAGTGTACATGCCCAGCACATTGATGTTGCCATCCCTACTCATACTAAAATGATGTTCTTCAAGCTATGCATAAACACCAGTTCTTCTGTACTAGTATGTACAATATACAGACCTAAGTGGCAACACGCAGACGCCATCAACTTCCTATGGAAAATGTGGACTCCCTTCTGCTCCAATACATCTGTCAACATATCACTTTATACAGAGGAACTTTGATGACCTTCTTGCAGTGTTTGACATAAGAAACTTTGTTGATTTCCCTACTCACATCTCTGGCTCCTCCCTTGACCCAGTAGTGAGTGATCTGGCAGAAGGTATAGCGACTTGTCAACCCCTCGGCTATGTCGGATCGTCTGACCACGTTTTACGACATTTAAGATTCCAACAGAACGAGGTGAGGAGTCCACACGCACAACCTGGCTAAGGGAGAGAAGTAATTGGCCAACCCTTTGCTCTGAGCTCGCCACCACCGATTGGAATGCTCTTCTCCAAGGGGATGTTGACAACCAAGTGAAAGCCTTCACTGGACACATCCTTAATCTACAACAAGAACATATCCCTCACCGGCAGTATGTGGCGAAGCCTACAGATCAGTTGGTTTGGCTTTCGAGGAAGAGAGCCTGCTACTGCTAAGTACAAGGCAGGGCGAAGGTATAAGAGCCATCCTACCACCTATAACAGGAACTTGCACAGGCAAGCCTGTAGGCATATGGGTGAAGATCAAAAGTGGGCCATCGCTATATGGGAGGTGGACACAAAAAGAAAGCTAGCATCAGGTAGAGTAGGCTCCAAAACCTGGTGGTCCCTGATCAAGGACAAACAGGATTGTCTGTCTAATGAACCCACTTCACCTCTAAATCAACAGGATGGGACCACCTCTACTAGTAGTCAAGAGAAAGCTGACCTCTTTACTGAACACTTTGCTACCAAAATGCAAGTTCCTGATCCAGCAAGGGACCCTCCTTGGCTAGCTGCAAGAACTGTATCAAAACTGTCAGTGGTGACAATAAAGCAGGAGGAGGTGCATTTCCTTCTTAAATAGCTTGACCAAGAAAAGGCTGTGGGTCTAGACAAGTTGAGCCCAAGATTGCTGAGAAAATGCTCAGACCAGCTAGCAGCACCTCTAACTCACATCTTTCACCACTGCCTTCTCTGTGGAAAGAGACAAATGTAGTCCCTGTTCAAAAAAAGAAGAACAGAGCAGAAATCAGCAACTAAAGACCAGTGTCACTCCTGTCAAACACTGGCAAGATCCTTGAGACAATAATCTGAAGACAATTGACAGAGTTTTTTGACTACCACTCACTACTTTGTGACCGTCAGTATTGCTTCAGGAAAGGTTACTCTGCTGCTGATCTGTTGTTAAACCTCTCCACTAAATGGCACCAGTCACTGGATGAATCCAAAGTCAGCTGTGAGGTAGCACTGGACATTGCTGGTGCTTTCGACCGGGTGTGGCACCAGGGCCTCTTGGCAAAACTGGAAGCACTGGGAATTGCAGGCTCTACGCTATGTCTCCTCAGTAATTACCTTCATGGTAGATCTCTAAGGGTAGTTCTCAGTGGAACGGAATCAGCAAGACATCCTACTGGGGCAAGTTTTCCACAAGGAAGCGTGCTGGAACCATCGTTATGGAATGTCTACTTCAATAATCTTCTTCATCTCATTCCAGAATCCTACGCATATACAGACGACTGTACTCTAACATTTACTTATCCAAGAGAAGAAATACCAGCTGCTCTAAGCTACATCAATCTCTTGCTAAGAGCTATATCAGCTTGGGGAAACCGATGGCAAGTAACATTTGCACCTGAGAAAACAGAAGTGATGGTCTCTAGGCACCATGATGGTAATGCTGGAGCAGCAGTAAATATGAATGGGAAAGTGTTGGTACCTGGGGAAGAAGTTGATTTCCTAGGGATGAAATTTGACTCCAAACTGACCATGAAGAGCCACGCTGTAAATCTTGCAAACAAGGCAGCCAGGAAGCTTACAGCACTTCGCCGTATCTCGAATCTGCTTGACAGTAGGGATTGCAAGATTCTGTATGAGGCACAAGTACGTTCACACCTTGAGTATGCGCCACTTTCTTGGTTTGCCTCCCCCCCCCCTTCTCATCTGCGACTGCTTGACAGAGTAGAGAACAGAGCATGACGTCTCATCCCTCGATTAGACCCATCCTGGACAGATTTCTCATTTCAGCAGAGCCTTCAACACAGGAGGGATGTGGGTGGCCTTACTGTTATGTACAAGGTCAATTTTATCAAAGTACCACACTTGGATCCATTTCGAGGAGAGCGAGAAGCAAGCTTCTATACCACAAGACGGGCAGAAAGCAGCAGTTTCACTCTGGCTGTACCCTTCTCCAGAACATTTAATCTGAGATCATTTATCCCCAGGATGACTCGAGTATGGAACCCATTCATACAGCATTATGATGTCAACGAGATAAAGTCAGTTGATCAAATGAAAATACTAGCCCACAGATGGCTCCAACTTCATCCTATTCCCTACTTGTATGTCTCATAACAATAAAAATGCTTTCAAATGAGCTGATGTAGGTAACAGCTCTTAGCTTGTCAATAAAGTTGGGAATCCTTAACTTGTAAATAGCTTGTCAATAAAGCTAGGGAACCTAACCTAACCTTGTCAGACTCTTACTAAAAAAAGGGAAGGGGAGAGAGAGAGAGAGAAAGACCGAGACCAAAGATGGGACCAAAACTGGCCAGAGCAGGTGTAGTTAATGCACCATAAACATGAGTGTTAGAGGCCGCAGCAACGTAATTAGCCATAAGCGTGTATCTCCCGTACAGGTTATGGACCAACTCTTGTAAAATTGCTCCCAGTAACCTTCAAAACTGGTTAATGGTGGGAACCAGGTGAGCTTTTTGTTTAACTACGTGAATAACAGAGGGAAAAAAAGCATAGACCTTCGTCTGTCTTAATGTATTGTGTGTGTGTGTGTGTGTGTGTGTGTGTGTGTGTGTGTGCGCCCGCCCGCGCGTGTGCATTTCTTCTCATTATCTTGAATCCCGAAGTAAAATTTCAGCTTTTCTCTCGGCATTCGAAACCTACCATTATCAGAACTAAAATTGGTCTTGGAAAGGATCTCCTATTTGACGTCTCAAGACCTGGGAAGTTTCAGTTTCCAGACAATTTACGACTGGAGAGTCAGGACCCAGACACCAGTTCGACTTTGGAGCCGCCACCCCAATGTTTACATTTTTAACCAAAAAGGCATACGTTTTTGTTTCGAATTTAGCCATTGTATTGGCGATACGTTAAAGTTTTAGGAACGAAAATAAAAATGAGGCTTTTTTGTTTTCGAACTAAAACTTTTTATTGGGAATGAGATCGATTTTTTTTTTATTTTTGCGATGGTAGAGTAATTGTTTGTCTCTTCATCTCTTTCCACTGTGTCACTGATGGTTCCTCTTCGTTGTGGCCTTCCTTCCTTCCTTCCTTCCTTCCTTCATCACATTAGTATTCCAGTCAGATTCCCTCACACACGATCTCTTTCCCTCCTCTTCTCTCCCTCTCTCCATCATGGTTATCTGTAGTCTTGCCTTCCTTCCTTTTTTTTCTCCCTTCCTCTTTCTCTCTCTCTCCTTCCCTCCCTTCCTTCCTTCCTTGCTCGTTCGTTCGCTCATGGTTTCCGTGTCTGCCTCATCTCTTCCATCCCTCCTGCTTCACTGTTTCCATCCCTCCTGCCTTCCTCCCTCACGGTGCCTTCCCCGCCTGCTGCCTTCCTCCCTCACGGTGCCTTCCCCGCCTGCTGCCTTCCTCCCTCACGGTGCCTTCCCCGCCTGCTGCCTTCCTCCCTCACGGTGCCTTCCCCGCCTGCTGCCTTCCTCCCTCACGGTGCCTTCCCCGCCTGCTGCCTTCCTCCCTCACGGTGCCTTCCCCGCCTGCTGCCTTCCTCCCTCACGGTGCCGTCCCCGCCTGCTGCCTTCCTCCCTCACGGTGCCTTCCCCGCCTGCTGCCTTCCTCCCTCACGGTGCCTTCCCCGCCTGCTGCCTTCCTCCCTCACGGTGCCTTCCCCGCCTGCTGCCTTCCTCCCTCACGGTGCCTTCCCCGCCTGCTGCCTTCCTCCCTCACGGTGCCTTCCCCGCCTGCTGCCTTCCTCCCTCACGGTGCCTTCCCCGCCTGCTGCCTTCCTCCCTCACGGTGCCTTCCCCGCCTGCTGCCTTCCTCCCTCACGGTGCCTTCCCCGCCTGCTGCCTTCCTCCCTCACGGTGCCTTCCCCGCCTGCTGCCTTCCTCCCTCACGGTGCCTTCCCCGCCTGCTGCCTTCCTCCCTCACGGTGCCTTCCCCGCCTGCTGCCTTCCTCCCTCACGGTGCCTTCCCCGCCTGCTGCCTTCCTCCCTCACGGTGCCTTCCCCGCCTGCTGCCTTCCTCCCTCACGGTGCCTTCCCCGCCTGCTGCCTTCCTCCCTCACGGTGCCTTCCCCGCCTGCTGCCTTCCTCCCTCACGGTGCCTTCCCCGCCTGCTGCCTTCCTCCCTCACGGTGCCTTCCCCGCCTGCTGCCTTCCTCCCTCACGGTGCCTTCCCCGCCTGCTGCCTTCCTCCCTCACGGTGCCTTCCCCGCCTGCTGCCGTTATTAAACTTAGGTCCTCAGCGCTACGTACTTAAACAAAAGTATTTATTAGCTGACAGTATTAAGTGTAACGGAGAGCAGCATAAGCTCGTTGTTCCCTTTGTGTACACCGCTGTTATATGGCACTCGAAGGTTGAGGACCACCTTCTGAGTGCCATCTACTGAGTGTCATCTCCTGAGTGCCATCTCGGCAGTGCCACCTCGAAGCCGTAAATGTTATGTCTCCCTGATAATTTTCTTTTGATTAATAATTTGATTTACTTATAAACTATTGCTTCAGTATGGCAGCTCAAGGGTCTTCAGTGCACATGAAGTTAACTAAGGCCTTCAAAGACCTTTAAGCACCCACGGTAAGATCCTATTTAATCCCGCCGCCTGCGCTGACTCAAATTCTTTCAAGTTCGTCGATATATTTTGTTTCTAAGTCACACACACTGCTTGGACCATTCCTCACTATCCTCGTTTTCCAGTTCTTGTAGTGGGTTATGCTTTGACACGAAATTTTTTAATCTTATAAATAGTTTCACACACTATTGTTATTTTCTGTGGAGAGGCATATCTCTCCTCAGTTTAATTACTCGCTATTTTGCAGTAGTAAAAGATTCTTAATAATTGTTGTGACATCGCCTGACCTGAGTCTACTTAATCTGTTGTGTTTTTTTTTCGAGTTTTCTTTTCCACTTTGCTTCTTATTTTTTATTTTTTTTGTCTTGCTTTATTATTCAAGTTAGATCTTATCACAGGTTGGTCAGAAATAGGAATAAAGGCCAGGCCTTACAATACCAGGGCAAACAAACACACACACACACAAAAACATAAAACAAACACCAAACATTCATCTCCATTTTTTGAAATAGTGTATATTCGTTTTTATTTCAATATGCTACTTTAATTTAACTTCTTTACTTCTTTGATTAAACAGTGATCTATATATGTATTTTTTTACATCTCTAGGTAGGAAGGAATCAATCTTTCATATACCTCGTTGTATCTCTGAATAAAGTTATTCATCCTGGGTTGAGGTAGTGACGTCTGGTGTCCCATTGAACTACATTCCTAGTACTCACTTTTGTGTACAAGACTACTGTTCCTTCCTTTGTCTCCTCCTTTCATCTCCACCTCCACTATGTGATACATTATCAAAATGCAATAATGGCTTGTTCCTCTGAGAGCCCTAAAATTTTCTCTTCATGTCTAACTCATGGTGAACATCAGGTCTAACCCGCCTAATTGTTTGTTCTAATTTTCGTGTGTCTTGTCACTTACTTGTTCCAAGAGTTTCATAATTATAGCTAGAATCCTTTCTCTCTGTCTTTCTTGTCGTCGATGAAGGTCTAAATATTCTTTGTTTCATGGTAAAAAGCGCTTACATTGAGAAGCCTGATTGACCTTACTTCCTGCTAAGGCTTCCTCTTCATGTTTGTTCTAATGATCACATTTATTGCTACTTTCTTATCCGTGTTTCGTGTTGTTAGGCCCTAATGCTTTATGTTCACCAATTAAAGTGTTTGTTACGTAGTCTGTGATATCAAAGTTCTCCAGAACTTCCGACTCTTCCAAACTTCCCTACACAACAACAAATACAGTTTTTCTTCAGTCTTAATGAAAGTCTTACTGGGAAAACTGCGTTCATACAACTACAGCAAAAGCCTTAAATTAACAATTAATGATATTTCAGACTTTCTAATGAAGCATCAGGTTTTTGAGTATTGCACACAGTTTTGTTTTGCCTTTTGAGAGTAAATGAAATACCAGACCCTCTATGTTTGCGATTTTAGAATCCAAAATTCCTGCTGCTTTCTTCTCCCACCCATTCAAATCACGGCGGAGTGTCGAATTTAGGAGTCTCGACCCTGAAAAGATGAATGTTTTTCAGCCACCGACTCAGCCATACCAGGTACAGTCAGTGTATCCATTCCTTCATTAGTTTCCAAGACATGATTTTGTTGCTTCTACTGCAACTTGGGCTTCGTCTCATGAAATTCCTGGTTAAGGCAATAAACAAGGATCAGAGAGCATTCAAAAACCTGTTAGAAAAGTTTCTCAAACTGAAGCTAAGATTAAACAAGGTGTATAGTAAGTCCTTATACTCGCCTGTATCTGCCTGGTACACTGTACTGACCTAGGATCTGCCTGGTACACTGTACTGACCTAGGATCTGCCTGGTACACTGTACTGACCTAGGATCTGCCTGGTACACTGTACTGACCTAGGATCTGCCTGGTACACTGTACTGACCTAGGATCTGCCTGGTACACTGTACTGACCTAGGATCAAGCATACTGTGGGATTCTATAGCTAGGTGTTGGGTGGAAGCTGTGAGTATGGACTGTAGATTGTAGTGTTGGGATGGTGTGATATGTTGTAGGGTTCTGAGGATGGTTCTGTGTGTGCTTGCTCTTGCTGCTCTGTCCTGCTCTGATTGACCTCTGCTGGTTCCGTCCTTGTCTCCTTTCCTAGCTCCTTTCGCTTTTTAGTCATCTCCATTAGCTGCTGTCATTTTGTTTGTGTTCTGTCTCTGTCTAGGAACACCCTCTTGTACTCTTCCGAGTACTTCAGCCGTGGTTTCTCTTGGAGGATCCTGTTCAGCACTGTTTCTGTCCTGAGAATCAGCTTGATCAGTCGTTTTCGCCACTTCAAGTTCATGTCTTCTTCACCTATTTCTGTGATGATGTTCTCAGTCTCCTTTCTTCCTGTCTGCCGCCTTTCAGTGTGTGTCCTTTCCTCTCTCTCCTGAAGCCCATGGATAAACACTGTGTGTGTGTGTGTGGCTTTGTGTGTATGTGTGTGTGTGTGTGTGTGTGTGTGTGTGTGTGTGTGTGTGTGTGTGTGTGTGTGTGTGTGTGTGTGTGTGTGTGTGTGTGTGTGTGTGTGTGTGTGTGTGTGTGTGTGTGTGTGTGTGTGTGTGTGTGTGTGTGTGTGTGTGTGGGTGGGTGGGTTGGTGCGTGTGTGTATGTGTGTGTGTTTGGTTTTGTGTATGTGTGTGTGTACTCACCTATTTGTACTCACCTATTTGTGGTTGCAGGGGTCGATTCATAGCTCCTGGCTCCGCCTCTTCACCGATTGTTACTAGGTCCTCTCTCTCCCTGCTCCATGAGCTTTATCATACCTCGCCTTAAAACTATGTATGGTTCCCGCCTCCACTACGTCACTTTCTAGGCTATTCCACGGCCTGACTACTCTATGACTGAATAAATACTTCCTAACATCCCTTTGATTCATCTGAGTCTTCAACTTCCAATTGTGACCTCTTGTTTCTATGTCCCATCTCTGGAACATCCCGTCTTTGTCCACCTTGTCTATTCTGCGCAGTATTTTATATGTCGTTATCATGTCTCCCCTGACCCTCTTGTCCTCCAGTGTCGTCAGGCCGATTTCCCTCAACCTTTCTTCGTAGGACAATCCCCTTAGCTCTGGGACTAGTCTTGTTGCAAACCTTTGCACTTTCTCTAATTTCTTGACATGCTTGACCAGGTGTGGATTCCAAACTGGTGCTGCATACTCCAGTATGGGCCTGACGTAAATGGTATACAGAGTCTTGAACGATTCCTTACTGAGGTATCGGAACACTATCGTAGGTTTGCCAGACGCCCGTATGCTGCAGCAGTTATCTGATTGATGTGCGCCTCAGGAGATGTGCTCGGTGTTATACTCACCTCCATATCTTTTTCCATGAGTGAGGTTTGCAGTCTTTGGCCATATAGACTATATTGGGTCTGCATTCTTCTTTGCCCTTCCCCAATCTTCATGACTTTGCATTTGGCAGGGTTAAAACTCAAGGAGACAGTTGTTGGGCCAGGCTTGTAGCCTGTCCAGGTCTCTTTGTAGTCCTGCCTGATCCTCATCCGATTTGATTCTTCTCATTAACTTCACATCATCTGCAAACAAGGACACTTCAGAGTCTATCCCTTCCGTAATGTCATTCACATATACCAAAAACAGCACAGATTCTTGGACTGACTCCCGTGGAAGCCCGCTTGTCACAGGCGCCCACTCTGACACCTCGTCGCGTACCATGACTCGTTGTTGCCTCCCTGTCAGGTATTCTCTGATTCATTGCAGTGCCTTTCCTGTTATGTGTGCCTCATCATCTAGCTTTTGCAGTAACCTCTTGTGAGGAACTGTGTCGAAGACCTTCTTGCAGTGCAAGAAAATGCAGTCGATCCACCCCTCTCGGTTTTGTCTTGCTTCTGTCACCTTGTCATAAAGCTCCAGTAGGTTTGTGACACAGGATTTTCCTTCCCTGAAACCGTGCTGGTTGTCGATTATACACTTGTTTCTTTCCAGGTGCTTCACCACTCTCTTCCTGATGATCTTCTCCTTGACTTTGCATACTATACACGTTAGTGACAGGTCTGTAGTTTAATGCCTCATGTCTGTCTCCCTTTTTAAAAATTGAGACTACATTTGCCATCTTCTATACCTCAGGAAGTTGCCCAGTTTCAATGGATGTGACGAATGATTTTGAAAACCGACAAGTTGAAGAATTGAGACACTTATGCAACACATGGGAATCTTTATTGAAGAAACGTTTCGCCACACAGTGGCTTCATCAGTCCAATACAAAGTAGAAGTGAGTAAGGAGAGTAGAAGTTTGAGGTAATCAGTCCCTCAACCTGGAATCGATGTGTTCAGTCCATCACTCTTGTAGGAAGTGCAGCATAGGGCTAGAGAGGTGGCTTATATACTGCGGTGAGATGAGTTGAAGCAGGAGGAGGCGGGATCACAGTGGGACCTGCCACTAGTGTAAGTAGGTCGTAGTCCAAAGGTTGGGCAAGCGTTGAAGTCTCAATTCTTCAACTTGTCGGTTTTCAAAACCATTCGTCACATCTGTCAGACACTGCAACATCATGGGATCTTGGTACAAAGACTTCAACGCTTGCCCAACCTTTGGACGACGGCCTACTTACACTAGTGGCAGGTCCCACTGTGATCCCGCCTCCTCCTGCTTCAACTCATCTCACCGCAGTATATAAGCCACCTCTCTAGCCCTATGCTGCACTTCCTACAAGAGTGATGGACTGAACACATCGATTCCAGGTTGAGGGACTGATTACCTCAAACTTCTACTCTCCTTATCCACTTCTACTTTGTATTGGACTGATGAAGCCACTGTGTGGCGAAACGTTTCTTCAATAAAGATTCCCATGTGTTGCATAAGTGTCTCAATTCTTCAATGGATGTGTTGAAGATATTTGTTAATGACACACACAGCATCTCTGCTCCCTCTCTAAGGACCCACGGAGAGATGTTGTCTGGTCCCACCGCCTTTGAGGTGTCAAGTTCACATAGCAGCTTCTTCACCTCCTCCTTGGTTATGTGTACCTCATCCAGCACTTGTTGGTGTACCCCCCTGTTTTGATTTCCTGGAGTCCTACTGGTTTCCACTGTACATACTTCTTTAAATCTCGTGTTGAGCTCCTCACATACCTTTCGGTCGTTTCTTGTGAACCCCCCATCGCCCTTCCTCAGTCTGATTAACTGGTCCTTGACTGTTGTTTTCCTCCTGATGTGGCTATACAACAGCTTCGGGTCAGACTTGACTTTCGATGCTATGTCATTTTCATATTGCCGCTGAGCCTCCCATCTTATCTGTGCATTTTCGTTTCTGGCTCTTCGGCTAATCTCTTTATTTTCCTGAGTTCTCTGTCTTCTGTACCTTTTCCATTCTCTAGTACACCTAGTTTTTGCCTACCTACACCTTTGGGTGAACCAAGGACTCGTTCTGTTCTTCCCATTATTTCTGTTTCCCTTGGGAACAAACCTCTCCTCTGCCTCCTTGCATTTTGTTGTCACATCGTCCATCATTTCTTGTACTGGTTTTCCTGTCAGTTCTCTCTCCCACTGAATGTCTTGTAGGAAGTTCCTCATGCCTGAGTAGTTCCCCCTTTTTGTAGTTTTTTTTTTTTCCATCCTATTCCTGCTACTCTCTCAACTTGAAGCTCAACTATGTAGTCAAAGCACAGAACCACATGATCATTAGCTCCTAGGGTCCTTTCATACATGATATCCTCGATGTCCGAGCTACTCAAGGTGAATACAAGGTCCAGTCTTGCTGGATCATCCTCACCTCTCTCTCTGGTAGTGTCTCTAACATGTTGATGCATGAGGTTTTCCAGTACCACATGCATCATCTTGGTTCTCCATGTTTCGGGGCCCCCATGGGGCTCCAAGTTTCCCCAGTCAATCTCCTTGTGATTGAAATCACCCATAACTAGTAACTTTGCTCCCCCCATGTGAGCTCTTCTGTGTGTGTGTGTGTGTGTGTGTGTGTGTGTGTGTGTGTGTGTGTTACCATACACAACTCCAGAAAATTTTAAACCAATCAGAAGAGACATTTTTGGGTTATGAGTAAAACCACTTGACGGTCTCTCTTAGGGGATACATAATTACCACCCCATTAGACCTGTCAGTAGTGAAGAAATACTTGAAGCTATCACCAGCAGAGTCTGGCAATTTGAGATCTCCATCACTACCCACAAATACGTACCTTAGATAAAGACCAAGGAGGAGAGGGTAAGAACTTCACCTCCCTGACCACAAACATATCTTGGTTCCACCACTGCGAGGACCTGTAGCCTACGCGGTAATGTTAGATGTACACTTCTGAAAGAAATTAACTTAGATCCAGCTCCTCACGGAGGAAATCCAGGGAAAGCTCAAAAGATTCGAAAGAGTTTCTCAACAGGGGCTGGGGCTAAATGCCCCAGTACAAATTGTAATTCTCAGGTGATGGACAGAATCCAGCAGGCGCAGATAAAAAAGAGAAGGCTGAGGGGTAGTCCTGGCAGTCATGCTGCAGCCTAGAACAACACACGGTTATACACACACACAGGCTTAGCATGGTTCTCTGACCTGCTCCCTAGGAAGCAAAGTTGCTTTTTCACCCCTCCCACATCTGCTTCCCCAGAAAGGAATGGCGTTTTCACAGGCTTTCCCACACTGGCCTCTCTTGGCAGGAAAGAGCCTTTCGTGGAATTTACATTAGAGGTCCCACTTAGTTTTAATGATAAAATTCTACCTCGTGAGGATTTTTAACATGTGTTACTACAGCCATTTGTTGTTCTTTTGTCATTTACTGAAATGTAAAAAGTCAAGAGGAATTTTTTCCAACTTGCCAGTGTGGTCGCTTTGAAGGTAATGAAGAAAGAGGAAGAAGAGGAAGAGAAGGAAAAGGAAAAGACCGAAGAGAAGGAATAGGAGAAAAGGGAAAAGGAGAGAAAAGATGGTGTCTGTGTGTGTGTGTGTGTTTGTGTGCAGAGGAGCAGAGATACGTCGTGGTGTCTGGTTCTCGATATTGTGTTTATCATATAACTTTATTAAAAGCATCATTCTCAGGTCAATCACTCTGAATATCTGCCACGAAAAAATTTCATGTTCCCTTTTGAATCCACTTTTCTTCAATCTTCAACTGTGACCTTTAGTTATCCCTGCTGGAGGCACTAAAACACCTTCTTTACTATTACATACCAATCATCACTTCTGTCACAACGCTAATTTTGTGGACACAACTATTCATTCCTAAGTCAATACCGTGAGTGGAACAATACACAAATAAATCACATATAGGAGACTGAAACTTTTGACGACGTTTCGCTCCGACTTGGATCATTAACTGGTTGGCTGGTTACTAGTCAATTTTTCCATCAGCCCCAATTCGTCTTATGTTCTTTGTGGTCACTGTACATACATATATACACACACGCCTACATACACATACATACATATATATTTATATAAGAACATAAGAAAAAAGGAACACTGTAACAGGCCTACTGACCCATGCGGAGCAGGTCCATGTCCCTCCCCCGGATTATACTAATGACCCCCCCCCCCCCCGGATTAGCCCAATGACCCACCCAGTCTGGTCACCTCCACTCAAGGAAGGAGCACGACACCGGACCCAGCAGCACAAGCTAGTCAGGTCCAACTCACACCCACCCACACCCACTCATGTATTTATCTAACTTATTTTTGAAACTACACAACGTTTTAGCCTGAATAACTGTACTCGGGAGTTTGTTCCACTCATCCACAACTCTATTACCAAACCAGTACTTTCCTATATCCTTCCTGAATATGAATTTTTCCAACATGAAACCATTGCTGCGAGTCCTGTCTTGGCTGGAAATTTTCAGCACGCTATTTACATCCCCTTTATTTATTCCTGTTTTCCATTTATACACCTTGATCATATCCCCCCTAATTCTACGCCTTTCGAGAGAGTGCAGATTCAGGGCCCTCAGTCTATCCTCATAGGGAAGATTTCTGATACATGGGATCATCTTTGTCATCCTCTTCTGTACGTTTTCCAGATCATTTATATCCATTCTGTAATACGGTGACCAGAATTGAGCAGCATAGTCTAAATGAGGCCTAACCAAGGATATATAGAGTTGAAGAACAGCCTGAGGACTTCCATTATTTATACTTCTAGATATGAAGCCAAGAATTCTGTTAGCTTTATTGCGAACACTAATGCACTGTTGTCTTGGTTTTAGATTACTGCTAACCAGAACTCCTAAATCCTTTTCGCAATCAGTAGTATTAAGATCTACATTATTTAGTTTATATGTGGCATGGTTATTTAACTGTCCAACATTTAGAACTTTGCATTTGTCAATATTAAACTGCATCTGCCACTTCTCCGACCATTGCATCAGTCTATTCAAATCATCCTGGAGTGCTCTAATGTTATTAGAATGAATTGGACGGCCTATTTTGGCGTCATCAGCAAATTTGCTTATGTTGCTATTTATTCATTCATCTATGTCGTTTAAGTAAATTGTGAACAACAACGGGCCCAACACTGACCCCTGAGGAACACCGCTTGTGACGTGCCCCCATTCTGGTTTCTCCCCATTTATGCAAACTCTCTGCTGTCTATTTGTCAGCCATGCCTCAACCCAGGAAAAAAATTCTCCTATTCCGCGTACCTTAAGATTCCTCAATAGCCTCTGGTGTGGAACTCTATCGAAAGCTTCACTGAAGTCCACATACACAGTATCATATTCATTAACATGATCTACCTCATCAAACACTTATATGTAAATGCCTGTGTGTACGTATGCTTGTACAGTTCATGAATGCATGTTCCTACACTTGAGTATTTAAGTTTTCACATGTATGTGTAGTGCAGTGTGTATTGTGCATGTGTATACGTATGCATTGGTATATGTATAATGTGTATATGCTTTTATTTATGAATGTTCACTTTTGTATATATATATATATATATATATATATATATATATATATATATATATATATATATATATATATATATGTCGTGCCGAATATGTAAAACTGGTCAATTAGCAAGAACTCATTTAAAATTAAGTCCTTTCTGAAATTTTCTCTTATACGTTTAAAGATATATTTTTTTCATTAATGTTAATGTAATTTTTTTTAATATTGCACCAAAAGAATCTTAGAAAACTTACCTAACCTTATTATAACAAGAGCAATTTATTTTAGCCTAACCCAACAAAATATATTTTAGATTTCTTTACAATAATTTAATACTAAAGAAACCCAGTGAAATATATTTTTTTCGTTAGGTTCAGAATGATTTTGGCGAAATTATTGCATACACAAAATTTCACTTGTCCTATATGGCAAGATGAGCGTTGCTATTTAAGCCAAGATCGCAAGTTCTGCCTATTCGGCACGACATATATGTATATATATATATATATATATATATATATATATATATATATATATATATATATATGTCGTGCCGAATAGGCAGAACTTGCGATCTTGGCTTAAATAGCAACGCTAATCTTGCCATATAGGACAAGTGAAAATTTGTGTATGCAATAATTTCGCCAAAATCATTCTGAACCTAAC
>NC_091307.1:37830610-37855610 GCF_038502225.1 Cherax quadricarinatus
CCAGTTTCGGCAGACATCATCGTGAGTATCGACCGGAGATCACAGAGTTGTGACAAACCTCTACATCGGACCATTGCTTCTGTATCAGTGAAAGTGCAGTGTGCATGTTGGGATTTGGGAAGTAGCGGTGGTGAGGGGATCCTGGCAGTGGAGTGTGGAGGAGGTTTTGTTTACATCTGTTCGGCCGGGGTCGTGGGTTGGGGAAGGAAGTGGCCGCCCACGACATGGTCATTGGATGGTGAACAGAACACCTCGGTTAATAGTGTGAGCATGGTGATTAGTGTGCCAAATGGCGAGGGGTTTTCTTCTAAATGGAACAATAAGTGTATAACAATTAGCAAAGTTAGTCAGTGATGTGCGTCTTGAGCGAACACACAGGTCCACTCCCTCCCCCCTCCCCCATCCCAGATCCCCTCCCCTCATCCCAGCCTAGGCCCAATGACTTCCTGACCAAGGGTGTTGCCGTTTAGTGCCCCACCAATTACAAGTTCCGCCGCTCGCTACTCCCCCACCCTCATCACCCATGCATCCATGCTGCCCTTCACCCGTCACCCCACAGCTGGCGCCCTCCCACCCCCACGATATCAGCAATGTCACAAGTAGTCGCGGGTTCCCAGGAATCTTCACGACAGAGCCAAAGCTGTCGTTCACGAGGCATTTGCCGGGTGTGCCACAGGGAATGTGCACTCAATCCCACATCTGGCAACATCCGTGCACACAATAGATGCCTAGGCTCCAGGAGAGCTCCAAATGAGAACAACCAACAGCCTCCCCCAGCAGACAGGGCTGACAGCTACCGTGACTTCACCTCTACAGAGGACCTCAAATCTGCAATCAAATTAACATCCACCAGGACTCTGACACACATCCCCAAAGCAGCTCGCCCTCAAGCTGCTAGCAAATTCACTGACCTTCTGAAGAAAGTCAACGATGCTCCTTCAAACAACAGATCCTGGCATAACTTGCTGCTTTTTGGCAATGCCTGTTTGGCTGTCCCACCAAGGAGGGACAAGTCACTAGCAACACATGTTATTAGGGCAATAAATGCATTCCCAAGGGATGACAACCTCGTCCGTCTCCCCCCTAGGGCGACAAACACCCGCCGGGCAAATGCCAACAACAGGACACCCGACACCTCAAAAATCAGAGCCCAAATTAGCAAAAAAATAGAAGAGGGTAATACTATTGGAGCTTTGAGACTTATAACCAGTGAGGATACCATCGCTCCCAAGGACGTCAGCACGGCGCAAGCTCTGAAGGACAAACATCCACCCAGGGCTCCCAGTACCAACATTGACCTCCCTGACATTGCAGCAGGCGAAGAACATCTAACCTTACAGGATGCTGATGTGTATAAAGCTGCTATGTCATTTCCACAGGGTTCAGCAGGAGGTTTCACCGGTTTAAGGCCTCAACACTTAAAACAAATACTCAATCCAGCACTTGGTGAGGTTTCAGAGAGGCTGCTGTCTGAACTCACCAAATTTTCCAACCTGTGCCTGGCTGGCGGTGTCCCAGAGGCCATCAGACCCTTTTTCTTTGGTGCCTCATTGTGTGCCCTCCGGAAAAAGGATGGCGGAATCAGGCCCATTGCAGTGGGTAACACCCTTCGGCGCCTAGTCGCCAAGGCTGCAGTAAGAAGGGTGAGTCAAGAGGCTGCTGCAATGCTGAAACCAACTCAGCTCGGTTTCGGCGTTCAACAGGGCTGTGAAGCAGCTGCCCACGCAGCACGAGTATATATCAAAAACATGTCCTATGAAAAAGCCTTGGTCAAATTGGACTTTGCCAATGCTTTCAACTCAGTCAGAAGGGATGCTGCTCTCCAAGCAGTTTATAGAAACTTCCCTTCCCTTTATCCCTTCATAGAATCGTGTTATAGTGTGACTTCCAAACTATTGTTTGGGGACCATGAAATTGACTCGTGTGAGGGCGTGCAACAGGGGGACCCTCTCGCCCCCTTTCTATTTTGTTTGGTCATCAAGGAAGTCACGGAGGCACTCTCCAGCGAGCTCAATATCTGGTTCCTGGACGACGGTACCCTAGCTGGCACAACAGAATCTCTCCTGGAGGACATCAGTAAAATTAAAGACATGGGAGAAAGCCTGGGACTTTCTTTAAACCCCACCAAATGTGAAATAGTTTCTACCAATCAACAGTTGATCCAGAATATTAGTACCGTTTTACCAGGAGCACGAGCCATTGATCCAGCCAATAGCACTCTCCTCGGTGCTCCTCTTGGGTCCAATGCCATCGATCTGATCCTAGGAAAAAAAGTCTCAGACCTCCGGACGATGGAAAGCAGGATGAAAGACATTGACACACACGATGCCTTCTACCTACTCACCAGGTGCCTGTCAACCCCAAAACTTACCTATTTTCTGAGATGCTCCCCAGCCTTCAGCAGTCCAAAACTCAAGGAATATGACTCTCTCCTGAAGGCCATGCTAGAGAGTGTATTGAATCTTTCCCTTGACGATGGACAGTGGTTGCAAGCCTCACTTCCGGTCAGGCTTGGAGGGCTAGGAGTACGCAGATCCTCCCAGATTGCTCTACCAGCTTTCCTATCCTCTTCCATTGCATCAAACGAGTTGATAAGACAAATTCTTCCTGACACCCTCAGTGACTCAGCAGGAATAGAAGACCCTAGCTATGTCAGTGCCATCACCGAATGGGAGACTCTTGCTGCTCCAGCACCAAACCCTAGTGCAGCACTGGCTCACAAACAGTCAAGCTGGGATAGCCCAATTGCTGAAAAGGTGCTTGCCAACATGCTCAGGGCTGCAACATCAGATAGGGAGATTGCCCGTCTCCAGGCTGTGAGTGCACCTCACTCCGGGGACTTCCTCCAAACAGTTCCCATATCGGCAATGGGAACGCGACTCGACCCTAAGACCCTCCGTATTGCAGTGGCTCTGCGCCTTGCTGCCCCAATTCACACAGAATATATGTGTATTTGCGGCGAAGTGCAAGCAGACCAATACGGTCTACATGGTCTTAACTGTTCCAAAACCAAGGGCTGGCATGCAAGACACAATGAGGTCAACGACATCATTAAGAGAACCCTTGCTACAGCTGGATGCCCTGCCGAGAGGGAGCCACGATCACTTGCAGCAAACAATACCCACAACCCAGCAAACCGCCCCGACGGGATCACCATCTATCCTTGGAAGAATGGCAAGCTCTTAGCATGGGACTATACCTGTGTGTCCACACTGGCTGACACCTATATCCATCACAGTGTGGGGCGACAGGGAGGAGCTGCTGACCACAGGGAGGAGTACAAGATCAGCAAGTACAGGGACATTAGCCAACAGTATCAATTTGTCCCAGTGGGATCAGAGACCTTGGGATCATGGGGAAAAAATGCCACACGTTTCCTTAAAGAATTGGGTTCCAGACTCATCGACACCACCAGGGACCCAAGGGCAGCCACTTTCATGTTCCAGCGCCTCAGCGTCGCCATCCAGAGGGGAAATGCTTGCTGCATACTTGGTTCACGTCCAGCCTCGGAGGAGCTGGAGGAAATTCATCATCTTTGATACATTGTGCCATTGTATTCATGTTTATGTTTTTTTTCTGTAAATGTATTTTGTTTATTAATAAATGTTCACATAGAATATAGATATAATATATTATATATATACATATATATATATATATTATATATATATATATGTATATATATATATATATATATATATATATATATATATATATATATATATATATATATATATATATATATATATATATATATATATATATATGTATGTATGTATGTATGTATGGAAATCAGGATGAAAGACATTGACACACACGATGCCTTCTACCTACTCACCAGGTGCCTGTCAATCCCAAAACTTACCTACATTCTGAGGTGCTCCCCAGCCTTCAGCAGTCCAAAACTTCTAGAATATGACTCTCTCCTTAAGACCATGCTAGAGAGTGTACTGAATCTTTCCCTTGAAGATGGACAGTGGTTGCAAGCCTCACTTCCGGCCAGGTTTGGAGGGCTAGGAGTACGCAGATCCTCCCAGATTGCTCTACCATCTTTCCTATCCTCTTCCAGAGCATCAAACGAGTTGATAAGACAAATTCTTCTTGATACCCTCAGCGAATCAGCAGGAATAGAAGACCCTAGCTATGCCAGTGCCATCACTGAATGGGAAACTCTTGTTGCTCCAGCACCAAACCCTAGTGCAGCACTGGCTCACAAACACCCAAGCTGGGATAGCCCGATCGCTGAAAAGGTGCTTGCCAACATGCTCAGGGCTGCAACATCAGATAGGGAGATTGCCCGTCTCCAGGCTGTGAGCGCACATCACTCCGGGGACTTCCTCCAAACAGTTCCCATATCGGCAATAGGAACGCGGCTCGATCCTAAGACCCTCCGAATTGCAGTGGCTCTGCGCCTTGCTGCCCCAATTCACACAGAATATACGTGTCTTTGCGGCGAAGCGCAAGCAGACCAATACGGTCTACATGGTCTTAACTGTTCCAAAACCAAGGGCTGGCATGCAAGACACAATGAGGTCAACGACATCATTAAGACAACCTTTGCTACAGCTGGATGCCCAGCCGAGAGGGAATCCCGATCACTAGCAGCCAACAATACCCACAACTCAGCTAACCGCCTCGACGGGATCACCGTCTATCCTTGAAAGAATGGCAAGCTCTTAGCATGGGACTATACCTGTGTGTCCACACTGGCTGACACCTATGTCCATCACAGTGTGGGGCAACAGGGAGGAGCTGCTTACCACAGGGAGGAGTACAAGATCAGCAAGTACAGGGACATAATCCAACAGTATCAATTTGTCCCAGTGGGATCAGTGACCTTGGGATCATGGGGAAAAAATGCGACACGTTTCCTTAAAGAATTGGGTTCCAGACTCATCGACACCACCTGGGACCCAAGGGCAGCCGCTTTCATGTTCCAGCGCCTCAACGTAGCCATCCAGAGGGAAAATGCTTGCTGCATACTTGGCTCGCATCCAGCCTCGGAGGAGCTGGAGGAAATTCATGATCTTTGAAACATTGTGCCATTGTATTCATGTTTCTTTTTTTCTGTTTATTAATAAATGTTCACATAGAATATAAAATATATAAAGGGTGGTAGGAGAAGAAAATATTCAAACAGCTCCGGGGAGATCCTTGAGTTTTCCCTGAGGTACGTTTATTGTCTTCTCTGAGGATGAGGGTCCCCATTCCAGCTATAGAGGTGGTACTTCCCTATATATGTAATATATGTATATATATATATGTACATTATATATATATATATATATGTATATATATATATATATATATATATATATATATATATATATATATATATATATATATATATATATATATATATATATATATATATATATATATATGCAATAAGATCACAGTAAACAGATGATTTCAGAATATGCAAAACAACCACTCTGAAAGAATAGAGAAATTCCAAGCGCTTTCGTGACTACTCACATTATCAAGGAACTATGAAAGTAAAGCATCCAAGGAAGCTATATAAGGGGTCTGGCCAGCACCTCACTATCAGATCCCACAACGGTTAAACACCTGACGCGCGCCGACCCAACTTGGATAGGTCCTTTGCACAACTCACCCCACAAACTATTCTACCCAAGAAAATTTAAAAATTATTTGTCCAGTGTATTATTAAATTCTTCCCAAATTCTATTAATTATAAATGGATCTAATTTATATAAACCAAAGGAAATATTCATATTATTGTCAAAACTGCTTTTTATGAAACAAGATTCAATTATATTCCTGTCGACCATGGACTTGCTTGATACTACTTTCTCAACTTTTTGAAAATCAATTGGATGGTTAAAATCTCTTACATGAATAAATAGAGCATTGGAATCTTGTCCAGTTCTAATGCTATATTTATGTTGTTTTAATCTTAGTTCGAGATTTTTACCAGTTTGACCGTAATAAACTTTATCGCAAATTTTACAAGGAATCTTATAGACACATCCATCAGCATTTTGGGGGGAATTCTTTATCAAAAGTTTTTTTACTGTATCAAGATTTTTGAATACAACTTTAATAATAAAAGTCTTAAGAAGAGAAGGCATATCAACCAAGTTTTCATGGTAAGGGAGAACCAACATATTTTTAGTTGAATAAGGCTGGTTGTCCCTTTTTGGATTGTAAAAAGTAATTCTAGCAACTTTAATTGATAAATCTTTTAAAGTTGCTAGAAAATATATATATATATATATATATATATATATATATATATATATATATATATATATATATATATATATATATATATATATATATATATACATACGTTGTGCCGAATAGACAGAACTTGCCATCTTGGCTTAAATAGCAACGCTCATCTTGCCATATAGGACAAGTGAAAATTTGTGTATGCAACAATTTCGCCAAAATCATTCTGAACCTAACGAAAAAAATATATATCACTGTGTTTGTTTAGTAATAAATTACTGTAAACAAATCTAAAATATATTTAGTTGGGTTAGGCTAAAATAAATTGCTCTTGTTATAATAATGTTAGGTAAGATTTCTAAGATTCTTTTGGTCCAAAATTAATTATTTTTACATTAACATTAATGAAAAAAATATATATTTAAACGTACAAGAGAAAGGTTTAGAAAGGACTTAATTTTAAATGAGTTCTTGCTAACTGACCAGTTTTACATATTCGGCACGACATTTATATATATATATATATATATATATATATATATATATATATATATATATATATATATAAACACTGATCTCTGGCTGAAGGAGACTCGAACCTAAGAACCTTAGGACAAGGTACGCAGTGCTTTACCAATCTACCCACACTGGACAATACCTTGGCGTGTAGCTTGCGCTACACGTTTGATCCAAGGCAGCCAGCTTTCAGGGAGAAGGCTTACAGCTTTTCATCTCATCCCCTGCATGCATCACCCTTACTAGAGATTTTAACAATTCAAGGAATTCGCAAGACGTAGATTGGTAAAGCACTGCGTACCTCGTCCTAAGGTTCGTAGGTTCAAGTCTCCTTCAGCCTGCTCTCGCGAATTCCTTGTATATATATATATATATATATATATATATATATATATATATATATATATATATATATATATATATATATATATATATATATACATATATATATTTACATATATATACATACATACATATATATATATATATATATATATATATATATATATATATATATATATATATATATATATATATATATATACATATGTACATATGTATGTCGTGCCGAATAGGCAGAACTTGCGATCTTGGCTTAAATAGCAACGCTCATCTTGCCAAATAGGACAAGCGAGAATTTGTGTATGCAATAATTCGCCAAAATCATTCTGAACCTAACGAAAAAAATATGCTTCACTGTGTTTGTTTAGTATTAAATTATTGCGAACAACTCTAAAATATATTTAGTTGGGTTAGGCTAAAATAAATTTTTACCGGGAAGTAGTCTCCCTCTCTTCTACGCACCCTAACCTGAGCCTCACTATCCTCATAGAAACTCTTTACAGCATTTAGTAACTTACTACCTATTCCATATACTTGCAACATCTGCCACTTTGCTCCCCTGTACACTCTATCATATGCCTTTTCTAAACCCATAAACGCAATGAAAACTTCCCTACCTTATTCTAAATACTGTTCACATATATGCTTCAATGTACACACTTGATCTACACAACCCCTACCCACTCTGAAACCTCCTTACTCATCCACAATCCTGCATTCTGTCTTACCTCTAATTCTTTCAATAATAACCCTACCATACACTTTTCCTTGTATACTCAGTAAACTTATTCCTCTATAATTTTTACAGTCTCTTTTGTCCCCCTTCCCTTTATGTAAAGGAATTATGCATGCTCTCTGCCAATCCCTAGGTACCTTCCCCTCTTTCATACATTTATTAAACAAAAATACTAACCACTCCAACGCTATATCATCCCCTGCTTTTAACATTTCTGTCATGATCCCGGCAGTTCCAGCTGCTTTACCCCTTTCATTCTACGTAATACCTCACGCACGTCCCCCACACTCACATCCTGGTCTTCTGCACACCTAGAAGATGTTATACCTCCCTGGCCAGTGCATGAAATTACCGCCTCCCTTTCTTCGTCAACATTTAAAAGTTTTTCAAAATATTTCCGCTATCTACCCAATACCTCCATCTCCCCATCTACTAACTCCCCTGCTCTGTTTTTAACTGACAAATAACATTCGTTCCCCTTGGCTTTTTTGTTTATCTCACTACAATTTTTTTTCTTATTTTCATCAAAATTTCTTGACAGTGCCTCTCCCACTCTATCATCTGCTCTCCTTTTACACTCTCTCACCACTCTCTTACCTTTCTTGTGCTCTCCATGTACTCTGCTCTTCTTATAACACTTCTGCTTTGTAAAAACATCTCATAAGCTACCTTTTTCTCTTTTATCACACCCTTTACTTCATCATTCCATCAATCACTCCTCTTTCCTCCTGCACCCACCCTCCCATAGCCACAAACTTCTGCCCCACATTCTAATACTGCATTTTTAAAACTATTCCTACCCTCTTCAACCCCCCCACTGCTCATACCTGCACTAGCCCACCTTTCTGCCAATAGTTGCGTATATCTCACCCGATAGTTTATATACTTTCACCTCTTTCACTTGTTAATGCCATTTTCCTTCTGTCCCACCTACCTCTTACTCTAACTGTAGCTACAACTAAATAATGATCCGACATATCAGTTGCCCCTCTATAAACGTGTACATCCTGAAGGCTACCCAACAACTTTTTATCCACCAATACATAATCTAACAAACTACTTTCATTATGTGCTATATAATACCTTGTATATTCATTTATTCTCTTTTTCACAAAATATGTATTAATTATTACCAAACCTCTTTCTACACATAGCTCAATTAAAGGCTCCCCATTTTCATTTACCCCTGGCACCCCAAATTTACGTACTACTCCCTTCACAACATTTTACCCACTTTAGCATTGAAATCCCCAACCAAAAGTACTCTCACACTTGGTTCAAAACTCCCCACGCATTCACTCAACATTTCCCAAAACCTCTCTCTCTCTCTCCTCTACACTTCTCTCTTCTCCAGGTGTATATACGCTTTCTATAACCCACTTTTCACATCCAACCTTTATTTTACTCCACATAATTCTTGAATTAATACATTTATATTCCCTCTTTTCCTGTCATAGCTTATCCTTCAACATTATTGCTACTCCTTCTTTAGCTCTAACTCTATTTGAAACCCCTGACCTAATCCTATTTACTTTTCTCCACTGAAACTCTCCCACCCCTTTCAGCTTTGTTTCACTTAAAACCAGGACATCCAGCTCCTTCTCATTCATAACATCCACAATCATCTCTTTCTTATCATTCGCACAACATCCACGCACATTCAGATATCCCACTTTAACAATTTTCGTCTTCTTTTTAGTAATCTGTACAGGAAAAGGGGTTACTAGCCCATTGTTCCCGGCATTTTAGTTGACTTTTACAACACGCATGGCTTGTGGAGGAAAGATTCTTATTCCACTTCCCCATGGATATAAAAGAAAAAGTAATAAGAACAAGAACTATTAAGATAAAATCAAAGAAAACTAAGATTAGTGTGTATAAATAAATGTGTACATATATGTGTTGTGTGATCTAAGTGTAATCTTGCATATTTATGAGACAGACAAAAGACACCAGCAATCCTACCATCATGTAAAAACAATTACAGGCTCTCGTTTTACACTCACTTGGCAGGACGGTAGTACCTCCCTGAGTGGTTGCTTTATATATATATATGTATATATATATGTATATATATATATATATATATATATGTATATATATATGTATATACATATATATGTATATATATATATATGTTCCTTGATAATGTGAGTAGTCACGAAAGCGCTTGGAATTTCTCTATTCTTTCAGCATTCATCCAAAACTAGTATTCCTCCATGCTTGCAAGAATAACTTAAACTATCAGGGGAAATGAAACGGGTATTAAAGAAAACGGAGGGTTCAATTCCTGCTCCGCTCAAACTGTAAATAAACCAGAGGGCTCGATCCCTGCTTCAATTAAACAATATGTATTAACGAAAACGAAGGGTTCTATGCCGGCTCTGAGCAAACAGCAAGTAGAATGGGGTCCCTTGACCATCCAATCTTCTCACCAACAAATCAAGAGTGTCCTATGACAGTTCCCTTGATAAAATGAAGAGCTCAATGAAACAAGTTGTCACTGGAAAATCTCGGGTCCCTAGAGTCTAATCCTCCAAAGTGCTTCAAGCTCACATACAATTAGGTGGCAGAATTAAATATTATATCCTGCCTGACTTGACTTACAATAAATTGAGACTATAACAATCACCAAATCTTTTAAATACCTGTACTATATTCCTACCATAGAGAATGATTACTCATGGCTGGTGGTAACCGTCTGTGGTATGCAGCGTTGAAGGTCCAATGGTAGATTCGGGATGGAGTTGAATCTTGATTCAGTAGAGTTGTATCCTGGCAAGGTCGCCACTTGTGAAGGCTTACTCAGCCCTGTAACAACTTGAGTCAGTATTACTCAGGCTGGCTCCTCCTCAGGAAAATTAGTGAATAGAAAAAGAAATAATAACAGACAAACATAAACACTTTATTATATAGAAAATATAAAATTTAAAACACTTAAATATGAAATATTAATCCTACATTAAAGAAAATGAAAATGAAAAATATAAATGATAACTGAATTCAATGCTAATTTAAATGTATATAAAACGTGGGTGTCTGGTGTTGGTGACACTGTTGTTGAAATCGTAGCCGTTGCTGATGATGGGGGGGGGGGGTCGCAGGTGTTGGTGACCACCACTGGCTAGATCTTCACAGATTATTGCCGTGAGTATAATATCCCGATGACAGGAAAGCAGGTTCTTTACCGCTGCAATGCTGTGGAGTTACGTCCTGCAATTTCATACAGGTGCACAGGTACTTCAATACAACCTGGAGAAGTCTCTGGACGTTAGTCCTTCTCCTGTTCTGCTCGTTGATTGCCAGGTGACCCTCTCTGACATCCAAGCTGGAAAGATAGACAGGTTACCCACTGCTTAAATAATCACTCTCCATGGTAAGTCTGATACTTGAAAGATGTGGTGATTATTACAACAGTCAACATAGAGCAAGGCTGAAAAGACTAAGTTTATTATTGATCAAAGGTGAAGCTTTCAACCAATAAATCCACTAGAATACAAGGCAGGCATGTACTTACAGTAGAGTTAGGAGCTGTGAGTCTAGTGATTTACTGTTTAACCAGAGCTCCACACGTCACCTTTCGGGGGGGGGGGGGGGGGAGAGGGAGGGGAAGGGATAGCGGGAGCTAGACTGACCCTACCTTAACAAGCAGCCAGCAGTCAAACTATCACTTTCAGGGAGGGGGAAGAAAAGGTGGGAAAAACGGGAGCTAGACTGACCCTACCTTAACGAGTAGCCGGCAATGAAATTATTGTTTATATATATATATATATATATATATATATATATATATATATATATATATATATATATATATATATATATTCCCTCTCTACTCCTAGCTATTGAACTTTTCCCTCACATTGATCAATAACAACACTGCACTACTCAAGGACTCGAACCCATGCTGCTTTGGCCTGCCTCATGGTGGGCGAAAACGCATGACGCTCTAATCCACTGCACCATACGATACTTACAAGTAGGGCACCCAGCGGAACTGGATGTTGTACTCGCTACCCAAGGACACACGATGGTGTGAATGACTCTAGGCTAATTTCTTTCTAGTCCGTGTTTGGTGTACTAGTTCAACGAGCAGTATTTTATATTATTGTGAACCACAAACGAGTGGTATTGATCAATAACAACACTGCACTAGCTGTATGTTGACCGTGAAGTGTATTCTCGTTCGAATATGCCTTATGCTGATCTTTTATTTTTATAGTTCCTTGATAATTTGAGAAATCAGGAAAACACTTGGAAGTTCACTATTCTTTTCACAGTGGATGTTCTGCATATTGTGATATCACCTGTTTACTGTGATCTTATTTCACACACACACACACACACACAGTAGGGACAGCGAGCGCGCTAGTCACGCCGTCGGTGCTCCGGGAATTTAAGTGTTTTTGAGGGCTACTAAGTGTTCTGCAAGGGTTGCTAAGTGTGTCAGGGTAGTCAACAATCTTAGAAGTGTTTTTTTTAATTGCCTGAGCCACATAAGTGTGGGGAGAGCCACAATTTTGAAAGTGATCTGGAAAATAAAAGCGTTGTGGCGCAGGCTAGTGTGTAAGGCGGCGTTGCCAAGTGTCACCCAAGAAAGGTAATAAAGTGAAACAATCATGTGACCAGTGAAAGTAATACAGTGAATAGGGTACATTATTAACGAGAAGAAATTGAGGTGGATCTACGCCAGGACGTACATCGAGCTGGATCTACGCCAGGACGTCACATCGACCTGGACAATCTACAGTGCTACAGCTGCACTACAAGTACTGTATCACCTATGAGTGGTTGTTTGGGTGTGGGGTCCAGGTTCCAATTAACCGCCAAGCTGAATGTGAATGGTCTAACTCTCATAGCACGATAAAGAATAGGCACTCAAGTATTCAATAAGGTTTAGCAAATGGTAATCCATTGAACAAGGCGATTAACTCACTATAAGCAGGTCGATATAGGCAACACTGTAAGGGTGGGAGTCAGGTCACAAGAGGTTGTGGACAAAGCGACAACTGAGAATCTACATTACACTCCAAGCACAAGCCACCTACTTTTCAGACACATAATAAACCCACACATAATTCGACACATAATTACACACACACACACACACACACACACACACACACACACACACACACACACACTTGCCACTTACCACAATCTTCAACACATCCCTGGAAACTGGGCAACTACCTGAGGTATGGAAGACGGCAAATGTAGTTCCCATTTTTAAAAAAGGAGACAGAAAAGAGGCACTAAACTATAGACCTGTGTCATTGACGTGTATAGTATGCAAAATTATGGAGAAGATTATCAGGAGGAGAGTGGTGGAGCACCTGGAACGGAACAGGAGTATAAATGCCAACCAGCACGGATTCACGGAAGGCAAATCCTGTGTCACAAACCTTCTGGAGTTTTATGATAAAATAACAGAAGTAAGACAAGAGAGAGAGGGGTGGGTTGATTGCATCTTCTTGGACTGCAAGAAGGCCTTTGACACAGTTCCTCACAAGAGATTAGTGCAGAAGCTAGAGCATCAGGCGCATATAACAGGAAGGGCACTGCAATGGATCAGAGAATACCTGACAGGGAGGCAACAACGAGTCATGGTACGTAATGATGTATCACAGTGGGCACCTGTGACGAGCGGGGTCCCACAGGGGTCGGTCCTAGGACCAGTGCTATTTTTGGTATATGTGAACGACATGACGGAAGGGTTAGACTCAGAAGTGTCCCTGTTTGCAGATGATGTGAAGTTAATGAGGAGAATTAAATCTGATGAGGACCAGGCAGGACTTCAAAGAGACCTGGACAGACTGGACACCTGGTCCAGCAAATGGCTTCTCGAATTTAATCCTGCCAAATGCAAAGTCATGAAGATGGGGGAGGGGCACAGAAGATCACAGACAGAGTATAGGCTAGGTGGCCAAAGACTGCAAACCTCACTCAAGGAGAAAGATCTTGGGGTGAGTATAACACCGAGCATGTCTCCGGAAGCACACATCAATCAGATAACTGCTGCAGCATATGGGCGCCTGGCAAACCTGAGAACAGCATTCCAATACCTTGGTAAGGAATCATTCAAGACACTGTACACCGTGTATGTCAGACCCATACTGGAGTATGCAGCACCTGTTTGGAACCCGCACTTGATAAAGCACGTCAAGAAACTAGAGAAAGTACAAAGGTTTGCGACAAGGTTAGTTCCAGAGCTAAGGGGAATGTCCTATGAGGAAAGATTAGGGGAAATCGGCCTGACGACACTGGAGGACAGGAGGGTCAGGGGAGACATGATAACGACATATAAAATACTGCGTGGAATAGACAAGGTGGACAAGGACAGGATGTTCCAGGGAGGGGACACAGAAACAAGAGGCCACAATTGGAAGTTGAAGACACAAATGAGTCAGAGAGATAGTAGGAAGTATTTCTTCAGTCATAGAGTTGTAAGGCAGTGGAATAGCCTAGAAAATGACGTAGTGGAGGCAGGAACCATACACAGTTTTAAGACGAGGTTTGATAAAGTTCATGGAGCGGGGAGAGAGGGGGCCTAGTAGCAACCGGTGAAGAGGCGGGGCCAGGAGCTAGGACTCGACCCCTGCAACCACAAATAGGTGAGTACAAATAGGTGAGTACACACACACACACACACACACACATACACACACCCACATACACACATACACACATACACACACACACACACACACACACACACACACACACACACACACTAGTAGCGATCAGTGAAGAGGCGGGGCCAGGAGCTCGGACTCGACCCCCGCAACCTCAACTAGGTGAGTACAACTAGGTGAGTACACACACACACACACATACACACACACACACACACACACACACACACACACACACACACACACACACACACACACACACACACACATGTGCCTAGGAGAAAATGGTAACTAACACACACACACTGTAAGTGCGGTAAGTCCCAGGAGGTTGGGGGTCAGGTCACAAGAAGGTGTGGGCAGCCAAGGACCACTGAGACTTACCTTAAACACACAAGCCACCTACCTTTCAGTACATAATAAACCCACACATAATTCCACACACAATTACACACAAAATTACACACTCACACACACACACACACACACACACACACACACACACACACACACACACACACACACATATCCAGACACACATACACTCCCCCCTCACCACCGACATCTCACTACTTCCCCTGATCCCTCCCCTCTCTCGATCACCCTCCCCTCCCCCGTTCACCCTAAACCCTCCCCACCCGTCCCCACTCAACTCCCACATAGCCACAGTTCCTCCACTACTTCCCCCCCCCCACACTCTGACACACACACTACTAACCTAACATACAGAACTACATAGGTTTCCCACTCTGAGGCAATCAGGATAAAACAAAAATGGGTTGACAGAGAGCAACAAGAAAAACCAAGGGACAGGAGGAGGAAAATGCAAAGGAAGATTGGGCAGCAGAGCTCATAAAAAGGGATCATGAATGGGAAAAGAAACTAGAAGAACTTAGCATGAGAATGGAAGAGAGGATAGATATGGAAAGCAGGAAGTGGGAGGTGCATGTCAAAGCAGCAGAAGCTAGGATACAGAGTTTAGAAGAGGAATTGAAAAATCTGACAACAGACAACAACAGAGCCCAAGGAAAGCCGAGAAGGGAAAATGACAGGCCACTGAGCCCAAGTACATTAACCAGTGAAACTGATGAAAGAAAAGCTGCAGTGGAGGAAACCAAATTAAATGAGGGGATACACAGGGATATGCAGTGGGAGAATGAAAGGGTGAGGTCAGTCTTTGTGTATGGGCTCCAGGAAGTCGAAGGGGAAACATATGAAGCAAGAAAACAAGGGGAAAAAAAAGCAATTGAAAGCATCATGAAAGCAATAGGAGAAGACGATATGACCCAGCTGGAAAATTTTCGGAGAATAGGGGGGTTTGTAAAAAAAAGAACCCGGCCAGTGAGAGTGACCTTCAAGGCAGAAGCGACTCGGACCAGGATCCTGCAGGAGAAAGCACGATTAAGGGACATTACGGCATACAGGAGGGTGTATCTCGACCGCGACAGAACACAAGAAGAAAGGAAGAAACTGAGAGAGATGGTACAAAGGCGAAAGGAGGAAAGAGAGGGGATGGAGAAGACAGACAGGAGATCCCAGACCCAGGAAGAAGATCAAATACAGCCTCCCTCACAACTTTCTATAGAAGCCTCCCAACCAGGTCAACCCCAGTGCAACCAAACACTCTAAATCAAAACACCCATGCCACATCCAATGCCCCCACCCACTACATTACAAACTTCACCCCCACAGCAACAACCCATAGTTCCTTACCAGGTCTCCCACTTCCCCAACCCCAATATACTTCCCAGACCACAATCTTAGAAAAGAAGTTGAAGGTGTGGTATACAAATGCAGATGGAATAACAAACAAGTATGAGGAGTGGCACGAAAGAATCAAAGAGACATCCCCAGACATAATAGCACTCACAGAAACAAAACTCACCAGAATAATAACAGATTCAATCTTTCCATCCGGATATCAAATCTTCAGGAAAGACAGAGGGAGGAGAGGGGGAGGAGGAGTTGCACTGCTCATTAAAAACCAGTGGGGTTTTGAGAAAATGGAAGGAATGGATGGCATGGGCGAAAGGGACTACTTAGTAGGAACAATCCAGTCTGAGGGACATAAGGTGATAATTGCAGTAAAGTACAACCCACCACAGAACTGCAGGAGGCCAAGAGAAGAATACGATGAGAGCAACAGAGCAATGATCAACACACTAGCCGAGGTGGCCAGGAGAGCACACATGGGGGGAGCAAAGTTACTAGTTATGGGTGATTTCAGTCACAAGGAGATTGACTGGGAAAACCTGGAGCCCCATGGGGGTCCCGAAACATGGAGAGCCAAGATGATGGATGTGGTGCTGGAGAACCTCATGCATCAACATGTTAGAGACACTACCAGAGAGAGAGGAGAGGATGAACCAGCAAGGTTGGACCTTGTATTCACCATGAGTAGTTCGGACATTGAGGGTATCATGAATGAAAGGCCCCTGGGAGCTAGTGATCATGTGGTTCTGTGCTTCGACTACATAGTTGAGCTCCAAGTGGAGAGAGTAGCAGGAATAGGCTGGGAAAAAACAAACTACAAAAGGGGGAACTACTCAGGCATGAGGAACTTCCTTCAAGACATTCAGTGGGAGAGGGAACTGACAGGAAAACCAGTACAAGAAATGATGGACTATGTAGCAACAAAATGCAAGGAGGCAGAGGAGAGGTTTGTTCCCAAGGGAAACAGAAATAATGGGAAGAACAGAACGAGTCCTTGGTTCACCCAAAGGTGTAGGGAGGCAAAAACTAGGTGTACTAGAGAATGGAAAAGGTACAGAAGACAGAGAACTCAGGAAAATAAAGAAATCAGCCGAAGAGCCAGAAACGAATATGCACAGATAAGAAGGGAGGCTCAGAGACAATATGAAAATGACATAGCATCAAAAGTAAAGACTGACCCGAAGCTGTTGTACAGCCACATCAGGAGGAAAACAACAGTCAAGGACCAGGTAATCAGACTGAGGAAGGGTGATGGCGAATTCACAAGCAACGACCGAGAGGTATGTCAGGAACTCAACACGAGATTTAAAGAAGTATTTACAGTGGAAACCAGTAGGACTCCAGGAAATCAGAACAGGGGGGTACACCAGCAAGTGCTGGATGAGGTACATATAACCAAGGAGGAAGTGAAGAAGCTGCTATGCGAACTTGACACCTCAAAGGCGGTGGGACCAGACAACATCTCTCCGTGGGTCCTTAAAGAGGGAGCAGAGATATTGTGTGTGCCATTAACAAAGATCTTCAACACATCATTTGAAACTGGGCAACTCCCTGAGGTATGGAAGATGGCAAATGTAGTCCCAATTTTTAAAAAGGGAGACAGACATGAGGCACTAAACTACAGACCTGTATCACTAACGTGTACAGTATGCAAGGTCATGGAGAAGATCATCAGGAGGAGAGTGGTGGAGCACCTGGAAAGAAACAAGTGTATAATTGACAACCAGCATGGTTTCAGGGAAGGAAAATCCTGTGTCACAAACCTACTAGAGTTTTATGACAAGGTGACAGAAGTAAGACAAGAGAGAGAGGGGTGGATCGACTGCATTTTTTTGGACTGCAAAAAGGCCTTCGACACAGTTCCTCACAAGAGGTTACTGAAAGAGCTAGAAGATCAGGCACACATAACAGGAAAGGCACTGCAATGGATCAGAGAATACCTGACAGGGAGGCAACAACGAGTCATGGTACGTGACGAGGTGTCAGAGTGGGCGCTTGTGACAAGCGGGGTTCCACAGGGGTCAGTCCTAGGACCTGTGCTGTTCTTGGTATATGTGAACGACATAACGGAAGGGATAGACTCAGAAGTGTCCTTGTTTGCAGATGATGTGAAGTTAATGAGAAGAATCAAATCGGATGAGGATCAGGCAGGACTACAAAGAGACCTGGACAGGCTGCAAGCCTGGTCCAGCAACTGGCTCCTTGAGTTTAACCCTGCCAAATGCAAAGTCATGAAGATTGGGGAAGGGCAAAGAAGACCGCAGACACAATATAGTTTAGATGGCCAAAGACTGCAAACCTCACTCAAGGAAAAAGATCTGGGGGTGAGTATAACACCGAGCATATCTCCTGAGGCGCACATAAATCAGATAACTGCTGCAGCATACGGGCGCCTGGCAAACCTACGGATAGCGTTCCGATACCTCAGTAAGGAGTCGTTCAAGACCCTGTATACCATTTACGTCAGGCCCATACTGGAGTATGCAGCACCAGTTTGGAATCCACACCTAGTCAAGCACGTCAAGAAATTAGAGAAAGTGCAAAGGTTTGCAACAAGACTAGTCCCAGAGCTACGGGGATTGTCCTACGAAGAAAGGTTGAGGGAAATCGGCCTGACGACACTGGAGGCCAGGAGGGTCAGGGAAGACATGATAACGACATATAAAATACTGCGCGGAATAGACAAGGTGGACAAAGACAGGATGTTCCAGAGATGGGACACAGACACAAGAGGTCACAATTGGAAGTTGAAGACTCAGATGAATCGAAGGGATGTTAGGAAGTATTTCTTCAGTCATAGAGTAGTCAAGTCATGGAATAGTCTAGAAAGTGAAGTAGTGGAGGCGGGAACCATACATAGTTTTAAGGCGAGGTATGATAAAGCTCATGTAGCAGGGAGAGGACCTAGAAGCAATCAGTGAAGAGGCGGGGCCAGGAGCTATGACACGACCCCTGCAACCACAAATAGGTGAGTACAAATAGGTGAGTACACACCACACACACACACCACACACACACCACACACACACACCACACACCACACACACCACACACACACCACACACACACCACACACACACCACACACACACACACCACACACACACACACACACCACACACACACACACACACACACCACACACACACACCACACACACACACCACACACACACACCACACACACACCACACACACACACCACACACACACACCACACACACACACACACCACACACACACCACACACACACACACGCGCACACACACACACACACACACACACACACACACACACACACACACACCACACACCACACACACACACACCACACACACCACTCACACACCACACACACACCACACACACACCACACATACACACACCACACACACACACACACCACACACACACACACACACACACACACACCACACACACACACCGCACACACACACACACACAACACACACCACACACACACACACACCACACACTACGCACACACACAACACACACAAAACACACACCAGACACACACACACCAAACTCACACACACCACACACCCCACACCCCACACACACACACCCCACACACACACCCCACACACACACACCCCACACACACACACTCCACACACACACCCCACTCCCACCCCCCACACACACACACCCCACACACACACCCCACACGCACACACCCCACACGCGCACACCCCACACGCGCACACCCCACACGCGCACACCCCACACGCGCACACCCCACACCCCCCACACCCCCCCACACACCCCACACACACCCGACACACACCCCACACATACACCTCACACACACCTCACACACACCCCACACACACCTCACACACACCCCACACACACCCCACACACGCACCCGCCCACCCCCCACACACCCCCACACACCCCCACACACCCACCACACACCACACACACACACACACACCAGGCACATCTCCTGAAGCGCACATCAACCAAATAACTGCTGCAGCATATGGGCGCCTAGCAAACCTCGGAACAGCATTCCGACATCTTAATAAGGAATCATTCAGGACCCTGTACACCGTGTACGTTAGGCCCATATTGGAGTATGCGGCACCAGTTTGGAACCCACACCTAGCCAAGCACGTGAAGAAACTAGAGAAAGTGCAAAGGTTTGCAACAAGACTAGTCCCAGAGCTAAGAGGTATGTCCTACGAGGAGAGGTTAAGGGAAATCAACCTGACGACACTGGAGGACAGGGGAGATAGGCGGGACATGATAACGACATACAAAATACTGTGAGGAATTGACAAGGTGGACAAAGACAGGATGTTCCAGAGATTGGACACAGTAACAAGGGGGCACAGTTGGAAGCTGAAGACACAGATGAATCACAGGGATGTTAGGAAGTATTTCTTCAGCCACAGAGTAGTCAGTAAGTGGAATAGTTTGGGAAGCGATGTAGTGGAGGCAGGATCCATACATAGCTTTAAGCAGAGGTATGATAAAGCTCACGGCTCAGGGAGAGTGACCTAGTAGCGATCAGTGAAGAGGCGGGGCCAGGAGCTCGGACTCGACCCCCGCAACCTCAACTAGGTGAGTACAACTAGGTGAGTACACGCACACACACACACACATACACATTCACACTCATACATACACACACTCATACACACAAACATACACACACACACACACACACACATACACACATACACACACACACACACACACACACACACACACACACACACACACACACACACGCACGCATGTACAACAGGCCTAGTGTCTAATCGACATGTGCCTAGGACAAAATGGTAGCTAACACACACACGCACCCACACACACACATACACACACACACACACACACACACACACACACACACACACACACACACACACACACACACGTGGGTCCGTGGGGTGCAGACGTGGGTAACAAGGCTCTGAGAACCTTAGCGTTGTAAGGTGTGCAATAACAGCTAACAGTAATCAGTGGTAGTGGAACGTCAGTGAACAATACTACGAGTGATAATTAAAGTTATTAGTTAAAAAAAAAGTGAGAGAAAAGCTGAAATCATAATATTTCAAAGCGCAAACCGTTGGGGGTCTTAGGCGCTGTTGCCACATTGGCAGAGGTAGGCCTGAAGAAGTGATGTCACGACAAGTTGTGTGCCATTATACATATAACGTGAAGTGTATATAATGTGAAGTGTATACTATCATCAGTGAAGAGTGAAATCGCGTGAGGAAGCGGGATGTATGAGAATATATGGTTATAAACATCACGGGTGAAGGATCTCTCGTCATCAGCAGCTGGCAACTTGTCACCGCACCATTGCAGAGCAAGTTTCATTCGCCTATTTGTGGTTTACATGTTGAAGGCTGGCTTCTGGCCTTGCATATTGTTTGATTCTGGTCACTCACTCCTGCAAGCTATTACCAGAATTAGAATAGAAATAGCATAGACATAGTGAATATAGTGTTGACGAGTGTGAGAAGGTAGAGTCCAGCGAGGAGTAGAGTAGTATTAATTCCAGTAGTTATTAGCAGTAAGAATACTTAGGAAGCTAGGAAGTCCTCTCCCAATGTGAACATGGAACAGGATAATAACCAGCAACAATTAATACGTAAATCCAGAAAGGGCAATAAGTGGAGAGAGTAGCATAACTGGGAAAGATAGATGAGACTAAATTTGTGCCTACACGACGGATCTTTCAACCACACCACCTACCGCCCTCCCCCCCTAACCATCCCTCCCTCACACACAAGCACACACACACAAGGGTAGACACTCATAGAAGCTCTAGACCCTAGTAACAAGTTCCACTTTTTATAACCCAGAATTACTGGTATGTGTTAGCAGTATCTCCCCCTCACACCTCCCCCATACACACGAACACACACATATACACACATACGCACACCTGCACTAGGACAATATGGTAACTAACTAGGCGATTACACACACACAACACACACACACACACACACACACACACACACACACACACACACACACACACACACACACACGCACATACACACACACACACACACACACACAAACACACACACACACACACACACACACACACACACACACACACACACACACACACACCACCACCACCACCACCACTTGACACAAACACTTGACACAAACATGTACCCCCCCTCCCCTAACCACCTCTCCCCCTTCCCTAACCACCTCACCTTAGCCACCTACCCCTCCCCCAAACCACCTAACCCCTCCCCCAAACCATCTAACCCCCCAACTACCTCCCTCCCTCCAATAACCATTCTCCCCCCCATAACCAACCATCCCCTTTCTCTCTCAAACATGTACTCTCCCCCCTCCCCTAACCACCTCTCCCCCTTCCCTAACCCCCTAACCCTAGCCACCTACCCATCCCCCAAACCATCTAACCCCCTCCCCCAACTATCTCTACCCCTCCAATAACCATCCTCCCCCTCCCCCATAACCATCCACCCCCTCTCCCTCTAACCATCTATTCCCCTCCCCCTAACCACCCGTCCTCCTTCCTTCTGTGAAGCAACGGGGGAACCTAGAACTAGGATGAGGACAAGGGGCTCCAAGGACGAATCTGGGAGGAAGGATTGGGAGGCAGAGCTCAAAAAAAGGAAGGAAGACTGGGAAAGGAGACTAGATGAGCAATCAAGGAAGATGGAAGAGAGGTTAGCAGCAGAATATAGAAGGTGGAAGCAACATGCCACAGCAGCAGAAGAGGAGCTGAGACATTTGAAACAGCATAGAGACAAAGATATTACAGAAGTAGCATAGGCAATGGCTACATCAGACAGACAACAGGTCTGAAGGGAACATGGAAACTAAACTGTATGCAGAGGTCCTGTCAAACCCACATGGGGCCAAAACAAAGACAGGGAGCACACTAGGACAGAATGAGAGGTTGGAAGACATTGAAGGAACTAGGGCATGTGCAGGGACCTTACCAGATACCTGTGGGGGCCAGGAACAGGTGAGCAGGAAGGACAAACCAAGGAGCATAGGGGTCATAACTAGGGAAGGGACTGAAGGAAGGAACACTCCACGGGAAGGAAGTAAAACACATCAGAGGATGCAATGGGAGTCACAGTGGGAGGTGGAAAGGGAGAAATCAGTGTTTTTCTATGGGCTAGACGAAGCTAAAGGGGAAACTTATGATGAAAGAAAGCAGGAGGAGAAAAAAGCAATTGAAGGTATCATGAAGGTGATAGGCGAGGGGGACATGACCCAGGTGGCAAATTTTCGGAGAATCGGGTGGTTCACAAAGAAAAGGAATCGGCCTCTCAAAGTAATTTTCAAGGCAGAATCAACCCAAACCATGATCCTGCAGGAGAAAGCATGGCTGAGAGGAAAGCAGGAGTTCAGGAGTGTGTACCTCGATCGAGACAGAACACAGGACGAAAGAAAGACGATGAAAGAGAGAATTCAAAAACGAAAGGAGAAATGGGAGGAAATGAAAAATGAGAGCAGAATAACCCAGGAACAAATGGAAGGACAAGCACACCCCCCAGAAACACCAGCAGAAGGACTCCAGCCACGACACCCCCAAGGCAACTGAACAGTCCAAACCAACCATCACACACCGATCCCTCTGTTCCCACCCCCCGCACCACAGTTACAGTATTAGAACAGAAGTTGAAGGTTTGGTACACAAATGCAGATGGACTAACGAATAAACATGAGGAATGGCAAGAAAGAATCAGTGAGATGTCCCCAGACATCATAGCAGTTACAGAAACGAAACTCACGGAGACAATAACAGATGCAAACTTCCCACAAGGATACCAGATCATGAGGAAAGATAAAAGGGGCAGAGGGGGAGGTGGGGTTGCTCTGCTCGTAAAAAAACAGATGGAAATTCGAGAAAATGGAAGGCATAGATGAGAGGGGAGAAAGAGACTACATAGTAGGTACACTTCAGTCTGGGGAACACAAGGTGGTCATTGCAGTGATGTATAATCCACCACAGAACTGCAGGAGGCCAAGAGAGGAATATGAAGAGAGCAACAGAGCAATGGTGGACACACTTGCTGAGGTGGCAAGAAAAGCTCACTCCAGCAGAGCAAAGTTGCTGGTTATGGGAGATTTCAACCACAGGGAGATTCACTGGGAAAACCTAGAGCCACATGGGGGTCCCGAAACATGGAGAGCCAAGATGTTGGACGTGGTGCTGGAAAACCTCATGCACCAACATGTTAAGGACACTACCAGAGGGAGAGGGGAGGATGAACCAGCAAGATTGGACCTTGTGTTCACCCTGGGCAGCTCAGACATTGAGAACATCAAGTATGAGAGTCCCCTAGGAGCTAGCGACCAAGTGGTTCTGTGCTTTGAATACATAGTAGAGCTGCAAGTGGAGAGAGTAACAGGAGTTGAATGGGAAAAGCCTAACTATAAAAGAGGGGACTACATAGGGTTGAAGAACTTCCTGTGGGAGGTTCCGTGGGACAGAGAACTGGCAGGAAAGCCAGTAAACGAAATGATGGAATATGTAACAACAAAATGCAAGGAGGCAGTGGAAAGGTTTATTCCCAAGGGCAACAGAAACAACGGGAAGACCAGAACGAGCCCCTGGTTTAGCCGACGGTGTTTGGAGGCAAAAACCAAGTGCTATAGAGAATGGAAAAAGTACAGAAGGCAGAGAACACACGAAAATATGGAGATCAGTCGCAGAGCCAGGAACGAGTACGCACAGGTAAGGAGGGAGGCCCAGCGACAGTATGAAAATGACATACAATCGAGAATCAAGACTGACCCGAAACTGTTGTATAGCCACATCTGGAGGAAGACAACAGTCAAAGACCAGGTGATCAGATTAAGAACAGAAGGTG
>NC_091307.1:37860610-37868110 GCF_038502225.1 Cherax quadricarinatus
CCTGAGGAAAGACAGAGGGAACAGGGGGGGTGGAGGAGTGGCGCTGCTGATCAAAAATCGCTGGAATTTTGATGAGCTGGAGAGAAAAGATAGCGGAGAAGAAAGTGATTACATAGTGGGAACACTTCACTCTGGAGGTCCCAAGGTGGTAATAGCAGTGATGTATAACCCACCACAGAACAGCAGGAGGCCAAGGCAAGAGTACGACGAGAGCAATAGAGCGATGGTTGACACACTGGCTAGAGTGGCCAGAAGAGCTCATGCATGCAGGGCAAAGCTCCTGATCATGGGTGACTTTAACCACAAGGAGATAGATTGGGAGAACTTGGACCCACATGGGGGCCAAGATACTTGGAGGGCTAAGATGATGGAGGTGGTACTGGAGAACTTCATGTACCAACACGTAAGGGACACTACAAGAGAGAGAGGAGAGGATGAACCAGCAAGGCTGGACTTAGTATTCACCTTCAGTAGTGCAGATATCGAGGACATCACATATGAAAGACCCCTTGGGGCCAGTGACCATGTGGTTGTAAGCTTCGAATACACAGTAGAGCTACAAGTGGAGGGAGAAGCAGGAAGGCCAGGACGAATGAAGCCAAACTACAAGAAAGGGGACTACACAGGAATGAGGAACTACCTGAACGGGGTTCAGTGGGACAGAGAACTGGCAGGGAAACCAGTTAATGAGATGATGGAATATGTAGCAATAAAATGCAAGGAGGCTGAGGAGAGGTTTGTACCCAAGGGTAACAGGAGTAATGAAAAAGCCAGGATGAGCCCATGGTTTACCCAAAGGTGCAGGGAGGCAAAAACCAAGTGTGCTAGGGAATGGAAGAAATATAGAAGGCAAAGGACCCAGGAGAATAAGGAGAACAGTCGTAGAGCCAGAAATGAATATGCACAGATAAGAAGGGAGGCCCAAAGACAATATGAAAATGACATAGCAGCGAAAGCCAAATCTGACCCGAAACTGTTGTACAGCCACATCAGGAGGAAAACAACAGTCAAGGACCAGGTAATCAGGCTAAGGAAGGAAGGAGGAGAGACAACAGGAAATGACCGGGAAGTATGTGAAGAACTCAACAAGAGATTCAAAGAAGTGTTCACAGAGGAGACAGAAGGGACTCCAGAAAGACGGAGAGGTGGGGCACACCACCAAGTGCTGGACACAGTGCACACAACCGAGGAAGAAGTGAAGAGGCTTCTGAGTGAGCTAGATACCTCAAAGGCAATGGGGCCAGATAACATCTCCCCATGGGTATTGAGAGAGGGAGCAGAGGCGCTATGTGTACCCCTAACAACAATATTCAATACATCTATCGAAACAGGGAGATTGCCTGAGGCATGGAAGACAGCAAATGTAGTCCCAATCTTTAAAAAAGGAGACAGACATGAAGCATTAAACTACAGACCAGTGTCACTGACATGTATAGTATGCAAAATCATGGAGAAGATTATCAGGAGAAGAGTGGTGGAACACCTAGAAAGGAATGATCTCATCAACAGCAGCCAGCATGGTTTCAGGGACGGGAAATCCTGTGTCACAAACCTACTGGAGTTCTATGACATGGTGACAGCAGTAAGACAAGAGAGAGAGGGGTGGGTGGATTGCATTTTCTTGGACTGCAAGAAGGCGTTTGACACAGTTCCACACAAGAGATTGGTGCAAAAACTGGAGGACCAAGCAGGGATAACAGGGAAGGCACTACAATGGATCAGGGAATACTTGTCAGGAAGACAGCAGCGAGTCATGGTACGTGGCGAGGTGTCAGAGTGGGCACCTGTGACCAGCGGGGTCCCGCATGGGTCAGTCCTAGGACCAGTGCTGTTTCTGGTATTTGTGAACGACATGACGGAAGGAATAGACTCTGAGGTGTCCCTGTTTGCAGATGACGTGAAATTGATGAGAAGAATACACTCGATCGAAGACCAGGCAGAACTACAAAGGGATCTGGACAGGCTGCAGAACTGGTCCAGCAATTGGCTCCTGGAGTTCAATCCCACCAAGTGCAAAGTCATGAAGATTGGGGAAGGGCAAAGAAGGCCGCAGACGGAGTACAGTCTAGGGGGTCAGAGACTACAAACCTCACTCAAGGAAAAAGATCTTGGGGTGAGTATAACACCAGGCACATCTCCTGAAGCGCACATCAACCAAATAACTGCTGCAGCATATGGGCGCCTAGCAAACCTCAGAACAGCATTCCGACATCTTAATAAGGAATCGTTCAGGACCCTGTACACCGTATACGTTAGGCCCATATTGGAGTATGCGGCACCAGTTTGGAACCCACACCTAGCCAAGCACGTAAAGAAACTAGAGAAAGTGCAAAGGTTTGCAACAAGACTAGTCCCAGAGCTAAGAGGTATGTCCTACGAGGAGAGGTTAAGGGAAATCAACCTGACGACACTGGAGGACAGGAGAGATAGGGGGGACATGATAACGACATACAAAATACTGAGAGGAATTGACAAGGTGGACAAAAACAGGATGTTCCAGAGATTGGACACAGTAACAAGGGGACACAGTTGGAAGCTAAAGACACAGATGAATCACAGGGATGTTAGGAAGTATTTCTTCAGCCACAGAGTAGTCAGTAAGTGGAATAGTTTGGGAAGCGATGTAGTGGAGGCAGGATCCATACATAGCTTTAAGCAGAGGTACGATAAAGCTCACGGCTCAGGGAGAGTGACCTAGTAGCGATCAGTGAAGAGTCGGGGCCAGGAGCTCGGACTCGACCCCCGCAACCTCAACTAGGTGAGTACAACTAGGTGAGTACACACACACACACACACACACACACATATATATTTTTTTTTTTTTTTTTTTTAAATATTCCAAAAAAATATAGGGAAGTACCACCTCTATAGCTGGAATGGGGACCCTCATCCTCAGAGAAGACAATAAACGTACCTCAGGGAAAACTCAAGGTTCTCCCCGGAGCTGTTTGAATATTTTCTTCTCCTACCACCCCCTATATTTATATTCTATGTGAACATTTATTAATAAACAAAATACATTTACAGAAAAAAAACATAAACATGAATACAATGGCACAATGTATCAAAGATGATGAATTTCCTCCAGCTCCTCCGAGGCTGGACGTGAACCAAGTATGCAGCAAGCATTTCCCCTCTGGATGGCGACGCTGAGGCGCTGGAACATGAAAGTGGCTGCCCTTGGGTCCCTGGTGGTGTCGATGAGTCTGGAACCCAATTCTTTAAGGAAACGTGTGGCATTTTTTCCCCATGATCCCAAGGTCTCTGATCCCACTGGGACAAATTGATACTGTTGGCTAATGTCCCTGTACTTGCTGATCTTGTACTCCTCCCTGTGGTCAGCAGCTCCTCCCTGTCGCCCCACACTGTGATGGATATAGGTGTCAGCCAGTGTGGACATGCAGGTATAGTCCCATGCTAAGAGCTTGCCATTCTTCCAAGGATAGATGGTGATCCCGTCGGGGCGGTTTGCTGGGTTGTGGGTATTGTTTGCTGCAAATGATCGTGGCTCCCTCTCGGCAGGGCATCCAGCTGTAGCAAGGGTTCTCTTAATGATATTATATTATATTATATATATATATATATATATATATATATATATATATATATATATATATATATATATATATATATATATATATATATATGTCGTGCTGAATAGGCAGAACTTGCGATCTTGGCTTAAATAGCAACGCTCATCTTGCCATATAGGACAAGTGAAAATTTGTGTATGCAATAATTTCGCCAAAGTCATTCTGAACCTAACGAAAAAAATATATTTCACTGGGTTTGTTTAGTATTAAATTATTGTAAACAAATTTAAAATATATATAGTTGGGTTAGGCTAAAATATATTGCTCTTGTTATAATAAGGTTAGGTAAGTTTTCTAAAATTCTTTTGGTACAAAATTAAAAGTTTTTACATTAACATTAATAAAAAAATATATCTTTAAACGCGTAAGAGAAAATTTTAGAAAAGACTTAATTTTAAATGAGTTCTTGCTAATTGACCAGTTTTACATATTCGGCACGACATATATATATATATATATATATATATATATATATATATATATATATATATATATATATATATATATATATATATATATATATATAAATATGTATGTATACATATACATATATATATATATATATATATATATATATATATATATATAAATATATAAAGATAAATATATAAATATATATAGATATATATATAAATATATATATATATATATATATATATATATATATATATATATATATATATATATATATTTATCTTTATATATATATATATATATATATATATATATATATATATATATATATATATATATATATATATTTATATGTATATATATATGGAAAACAACCACTGTGAAAAAGTAGTGAAATTCCAAGCGCTTTCGTGACTACTCACATTGTCAAGGAACATAGTTCCTTGACAATGTGAGTAGTCACGAAAGCGCTTGGAATTTCACTAATCTTTCACATTGGTTGTTTTCCATATTTTAAAATCACCTGTTTACTTTGATCTTATTGAATGTATATATATATATATATATATATATATATATATATATATATATATATATATATATATATATATATATATATATATATATATGGGCTAGTAACCCCTTCTCCTGTAGACATTTACTAAAAAAGAGAAGAAGAAAAACTTTATAAAACTGGGATGCTTGAATGTGCGTGGATGTAGTGCGGATGACAAGAAACAGATGATTGCTGAAGTTATGAATGAAAAGAAGTTGGATGTCCTGGCCCTAAGCGAAACAAAGCTGAATGTGGTAGGGGAGTTTCGGTGGGGGGAAATAAATGGGATTAAATCTGGAATATCTGAGAGAGTTAGAGCAAAGGAAGGGGTAGCAGTAATGTTGAATGATCAGTTATGGAAGGAGAAAAGAGAATATGAATGTGTAAATTCAAGAATTATGTGGATTAAAGTAAAGGTTGGATGCGAGAAGTGGGTCATAATAATCGTGTATGCACCTGGAGAAGAGAGGAATGCAGAGGAGAGAGAGAGATTTTGGGAGATGTTAAGCGAATGTATAGGAGCCTTTGAACCAAGTGAGAGAGTAATTGTGGTAGGGGATCTGAATGCTAAAGTAGGAGAAACTTTTAGAGAGGGTGTGGTAGGTAAGTTTGGGGTGCCAGGTGTAAATGATAATGGGAGCCCTTTGATTGAACTTTGTATAGAAAGGGGTTTAGTTATAGGTAATACATATTTTAAGAAAAAGAGGATAAATAAGTATACAAGATATGATGTTGGGCGAAATGACAGTAGTTTGTTGGATTATGTATTGGTAGATAAAAGACTGTTGAGTAGACTTCAGGATGTACATGTTTATAGAGGGGCCACAGATATATCAGATCACTTTCTAGTTGTAGCTACACTGAGAGTAAAAGGTAGATGGGATACAAGGAGAATAGAAGCATCAGGGAAGAGAGAGGTTAAGGTTTATAAACTAAAAGAGGAGGCAGTTAGGGTAAGATATAAACAGCTATTGGAGGATAGATGGGCTAATGAGAGCATAGGCAATGGGGTCGAAGAGGTATGGGGTAGGTTTAAAAATGTAGTGTTAGAGTGTTCAGCAGAAGTTTGTGGTTACAGGAAAGTGGGTGCGGGAAGGAAGAGGAGCGATTGGTGGAATGATGATGTGAAGAGAGTAGTAAGGGAGAAAAAGTTAGCATATGAGAAGTTTTTACAAAGTAGAAGTGATGCAAGGAGGGAAGAGTATATGGAGAAAAAGAGAGAGGTTAAGAGAGTGGTGAAGCAATGTAAAAAGAGAGCAAATGAGAGAGTGGGTGAGATGTTATCAACAAATTTTGTTGAAAATAAGAAAAAGTTTTGGAGTGAGATTAACAAGTTAAGAAATCCTAGAGAACAAATGGTTTGTCAGTTAAAAATAGGAGAGGAGAGTTATTAAATGGAGAGTTAGAGGTATTGGGAAGATGGAGGGAATATTTTGAGGAATTGTTAAATGTTGATGAAGATAGGGAAGCTGTGATTTCGTGTATAGGGGAAGGAGGAACGACATCTTGTAGGAGTGAGGAAGAGCCAGTTGTGAGTGTGGGGGAAGTTCGTGAGGCAGTAGGTAAAATGAAAGGGGGTAAGGCAGCCGGGATTGATGGGATAAAGATAGAAATGTTAAAAGCAGGTGGGGATATAGTTTTGGAGTGGTTGGTGCAATTATTTAATAAATGTATGGAAGAGGGTAAGGTACCTAGGGATTGGCAGAGAGCATGCATAGTTCCTTTGTATAAAGGCAAAGGGGAGAAAAGAGAGTGCAAAAATTATAGGGGGATAAGTCTGTTGAGTATACCTGACAAAGTGTATGTTAGAGTTATTATTGAAAGAATTAAGAGTAAGACGGAGAATAGGATAGCAGATGAACAAGGAGGCTTTAGGAAAGATAGGGGGTGTGTGGACCAGGTGTTTACAGTGAAATATATAAGTGAACAGTATTTAGTTAAGGCTAAAGAGGTCTTTGTGGCATTTATGGATTTGGAAAAGGCGTATGACAGGGTGGACAGGGGGGCAATGTGGCAGATGTTGCAGGTGTATGGTATAGGAGGTAGGTTACTGAAAGCAGTGAAGAGTTTTTACGAGGATAGTGAGGCTCAAGTTAGAGTATGTAGGAAAGAGGGAAATTATTTCCCAGTAAAAGTAGGCCTTAGACAAGGATGTGTGATGTCACCGTGGTTGTTTAATATATTTATAGATGGGGTTGTAAGAGAAGTAAATTCGAGGGTCTTGGCAAGAGGCGTGGAGTTAAAAGATAAAGAATCACACATAAAGTGGGAGTTGTCACAGTTGCTCTTTGCTGATGACACTGTGCTCTTGGGAGATTCTGAAGAGAAGTTGCAGAGATTGGTAGATGAATTTGGTAGGGTGTGCAAAAGGAGAAAATTGAAAGTGAATACAGGAAAGAGTAAGGTTATGAGGATAACAAAAAGATTAGGTGATGAAAGATTGGATATCAGATTGGAGGGAGAGAGTATGGAGGAGGTGAATGTATTCAGATATTTGGGAGTGGACGTGTCAGCGGATGGGTCTATGAAAGATGAGGTGAATCATAGAATTGATGAGAGGAAAAGGGTGAGTGGTGCACTTAGGAGTCTGTGGAGACAAAGAACTTTGTCCTTGGAGGCAAAGAGGGGAATGTATGAGAGTATAGTTTTACCAACGCTCTTATATGGGTGTGAAGCATGGGTGATGAATGTTGCAGCGAGAAGAAGGCTGGAGGCAGTGGAGATGTCATGTCTGAGAGCAATGTGTGGTGTGAATGTAATGCAGAGAATTCGTAGTTTGGAAGTTAGGAGGAGGTGCGGGATTACCAAAACTGTTGTCCAGAGGGCTGAGGAAGGGTTGTTGAGGTGGTTCGGACATGTGGAGAGAATGGAGCGAAACAGAATAACTTCAAGAGTGTATCAGTCTGTAGTGGAAGGAAGGCGGGGTAGGGGTCGGCC
>NC_091307.1:37870610-37905610 GCF_038502225.1 Cherax quadricarinatus
ACATGGTATTATACAATGTATCATACAAGGCATGTACAAGGTATTACACAATGTATATATATATATATATATATATATATATATATATATATATATATATATATATATATATTTATATACAACCTGATAACGTCAATGACTCAGCAGGAATACAGGACCCTGACTATGCCAGTGCCATCACTGAATGGGAGACTCTTGTTGCTCCAGCACCAAACCCTAGTGCAGCACTGGCTTACAAACAGTCAAGCTGGGATGGCCCCATCACCGAGAAGGTGCTTGCCAAAATACTCAGGGCTGCAACATCATACAGGGAGATTGCCTGTCTCCAAGCTGTGAGCACACATTACTCCGGGGACTTCCTCCAGACAGTTCCCATATCGGCAATGGGAATGCGCCTCGACCTTAAGACCCTCTGTATTTCAGAGGCTCTGCAATTTGCTGTCCCAATTCACGCGGAATATACGTGCATTTGCGGCAATTCGCAAGCCGACCAATATGGGCTACATGGTCTTAACTGTTCCAAAACCAAGGGCTGGCATGCAAGACACAATGAAGTCAACGACATCATAAAAAGAACCCTTGCTACAGCTGGATGCCCAGTCTATAGGGATCCCCGATCACTAGCGGCCAACAATACCCACAACCCAGCAAACCACCCTGAAGGAATCACCATCTATCCTTGGAAGAATGGCAAGCTCTTAGCATGGGACTATACCTGTGTGTCCACACTGGCTGACACCTATATCTATCACAGTGTCGGGCAACAGGGAGGAGTACAATATCGGCGAGTACAGGGACATAAGCCAACAGTATCAATTTGTCCCAGTGGGATCAGAGACCTTGGGATCACGGAGAAAACATGTTACACTTTTCCTTAAAGAACTGGGTTCCAGACTCATCGACACCACCAGGGACCCAAGGGCAGCCACTTTCGTGTTTCAGCGCCTCAGCGTAGCCATCCAGAGGGGAAATGCATGCTGCATACGGAGCTCTCCTCCGGCTTCGGAGGAGTTGGAAGAAATCCATAATCTTTAACATATTGTACCATTGTATTGATGTTTGTTTTTTCTGTAAATGTATTCTGTCTATTAATAAATTTTCACACAGAATATAAAATATAGGGGGTGATAGGAGAAGAAAATATTCAAACAGCTCCGGGGAGAACCTTGAGTTTTTCCCTGAGGTACGTTTATTGTCTTTTCTGAGGATGAGCGTCCCAGTCCAGTTATAGAGGTGGTACCTCCCTATACGGTATACATACACACACACACACACACACACACACACACACACACACACACACACACACACACACACACACACACACACACACACACACACACACATATATATATATATATATATATATATATATATATATATATATATATATATATATATATATATATGTATATATTCTGAAAGCAGTGAAGAGTTTTTACGAGGATAGTGTGGCTCAGGTCAGAGTATGTAGGAGAGAGGGAGATTATTTCCCGGTAACAGTAGACCTTAAACAGGGACGTGTGATGTCACCTTTGTTGTCCAATATAGTTATATATGGGTTGTAAGTAAAGTGAATGTATTAATGTTGGTAGAACTACCGACAATATGTTAGGTAAAAAGACATAAGTGCAACTAATGTGACATTTTATTGTGGCATCATTTAGCTCTCCATGAGTTTTGTCAGTCTGGCTTGACAAAGCTCCTAGAGAGCGAGACAAAGCTCCTGGAGAGCGAAACGTTGGCACGATAAAATGTCACATTAGTTACACTTGTGTCCTTTTACCTAACAAGTGAAGTGAATGCTTAGGAGTGTTGGATTAAAAGATAAAAACTCTAACACAAAGTTGTTACAGTTTCTTTTGCTAATGACACTATGCTTTTATGAGATTCTGAAGAAAAATTGCAGAGGTTGGTGGACGGGTTTGGCTGGGTATGTAAAAGAAGGAAACTAAAAATGAACATGGGAAAGAGTAAGGTGATGAGGATAACAAAAAATTTAAGTAATGAATGACTTGATATCAGATTGGAGGGAGGGAATATGGAGGTAGAGAATGTATTCAGATATCTAAGAGTGAACGTGTCAGCAGATGGGTCTGTGAAAGATGAGGAGAATCATAGAAATGATGAGGGGGAAAAAGGGTGAGTGGTGCACTGCGGAGTCTGTGGAGATAAAGAACTTTGTCCTTGGAAGAAAAGAGGGAAATGTATGAGAGTATAGTTATACGAACGCTATTATATGGGTGTGAAGCATGGGTGGTGAATGTTGCAATAAGGAGGAGGCTGGAGGCAATGGAGATGTCGTGTCTGAGGGCAATGTGAGGAATGAATATAATGCAGAGAATTCTAGGTTTAGAAATTAGGAGGAGGTGCTGGATTACCAAAACTTTTATCCAGAGGGCTGAGGGGGAGTTGTTGAGGTGGTTAGGACATGTAGAGAGGACAGAACAAAATAGAATAACTTCGAGAGTGTATAAATCTGAAGTGGAGGGAAAGCGATGTAGAGGTCGGCCTAGAAAAGGTTTAGGGGGAAGGGGCAAAGGAGGTTTTGTGAGCGAAGGGCTTGGACTTCCAGCATGCATGCGTGAGCGTGTTAGATATGAGTGAATGGAGACAAATGGTTTTTGAGGACTGGACGTGCTGTTGGCTTGTTAGCAGGGTAATGTTTATGAAGGAATTCAGGGAAACCAGTAGGCCCGACTTGAGTCTTGGGAATGGGAAGTACAGTGCCTGCATTCTGAAGGAGGTGTGCTAATGTTGCAGTTTTATAACTGTAGTGTGAGTGTGCCTCTGGCAAGACAGTGAAGTGAACGATGGTGATGTTAAGTGAATGTATAGGAGCCTTTGAACCAAGTGAGAGAGTAATTGTGGTAGGGGACCTGAATGCTAAAGTAGGAGAAACTTTTAGAGAGGGTGTGGTAGGTAAGTTTGGGGTGCCAGGTGTAAATGATAATGGGAGCCCTTGGATTGAACTTTGTATAGAAAGGGGTTTAGTTATAGGTAATACATATTTTAAGAAAAAGAGGATAAATAAGTATACAAGATATGATGTAGGGCGAAATGACAGTAGTTTGTTGGATTATGTATTGGTAGATAAAAGACTGTTGAGTAGACTTCAGGATGTACATGTTTATAGAGGGGCCACAGATGTATCAGATCACTTTCTAGTTGTAGCTACACTGAGAGTAAAAGGTAGATGGGATACAAGGAGAATAGAAGCATCAGGGAAGAGAGAGGTGAAGGTTTATAAACTAAAAGAGGAGGCAGTTAGGGTAAGATATAAACAGCTATTGGAGGATAGATGGGCTAATGAGAGCATAGGCAATGGGGTCGAAGAGGTATGGGGTAGGTTTAAAAATGTAGTGTTAGAGTGTTCAGCAGAAGTTTGTGGTTACAGGAAAGTGGATGCGGGAGGGAAGAGGAGCGATTGGTGGAATGATGATGTGAAGAGAGTAGTAAGGGAGAAAAAGTTAGCATATGAGAAGTTTTTACAAAGTAGAAGTGATGCAAGGAGGGAAGAGTATATGGAGAAAAAGAGAGAGGTTAAGAGAGTGGTGAAGCAATGTAAAAAGAGAGCAAATGAGAGAGTGGGTGAGATGTTATCAAGAAATTTTGTTGAAAATAAGAAAAAGTTTTGGAGTGAGATTAACAAGTTAAGAAATCCTAGAGAACAAATGGATTTGTCAGTTAAACATAGGAGAGGAGAGTTATTAAATGGAGAGTTAGAGGTATTGGGAAGATGGAGGGAATATTTTGAGGAATTGTTAAATGTTGATGAAGATAGGGAAGCTGTGATTTCGTGTATAGGGCAAGGAGGAACAACATCTTGTAGGAGTGAGGAAGAGCCAGTTGTGAGTGTGGGGGAAGTTCGTGAGGCAGTAGGTAAAATGAAAGGGGGTAAGGCAGCCGGGATTGATGGGATAAAGATAGAAATGTTAAAAGCAGGTGGGGATATAGTTTTGGAGTGGTTGGTGCAATTATTTAATAAATGTATGGAAGAGGGTAAGGTACCTAGGGATTGGCAGAGAGCATGCATAGTTCCTTTGTATAAAGGCAAAGGGGATAAAAGAGAGTGCAAAAATTATAGGGGGATAAGTCTGTTGAGTATACCTGGCAAAGTGTATGGTAGAGTTATTATTGAAAGAATTAAGAGTAAGACGGAGAATAGGATAGCAGATGAACAAGGAGGCTTTAGGAAAGGTAGGGGGTGTGTGGACCAGGTGTTTACAGTGAAACATATAAGTGAACAGTATTTAGATAAGGCTAAAGAGGTCTTTGTGGCATTTATGGATTTGGAAAAGGCGTATGACAGGGTGGATAGGGGGGCAATGTGGCAGATGTTGCAGGTGTATGGTGTAGGAGGTAGGTTACTGAAAGCAGTGAAGAGTTTTTACGAGGATAGTGAGGCTCAAGTTAGAGTATGTAGGAAAGAGGGAAATTATTTCCCAGTAAAAGTAGGCCTTAGACAAGGATGTGTGATGTCACCGTGGTTGTTTAATATATTTATAGATGGGGTTGTAAGAGAAGTAAATGCGAGGGTCTTGGCAAGAGGCGTTGAGTTAAAAGATAAAGAATCACACATAAAGTGGGAGTTGTCACAGTTGCTCTTTGCTGATGACACTGTGCTCTTGAGAGATTCTGAAGAGAAGTTGCAGAGATTGGTGGATGAATTTGGTAGGGTGTGCAAAAGAAGAAAATTGAAAGTGAATACAGGAAAGAGTAAGGTTATGAGGATAACAAAAAGATTAGGTGATGAAAGATTGGATATCAGATTGGAGGGAGAGAGTATGGAGGAGCTGAATGTATTCAGATATTTGGGAGTGGACGTGTCAGCGGATGAGTCTATGAAAGATGAGGTGAATCATAGAATTGATGAGGGGAAAAGGGTGAATGGTGCTCTTAGGAGTCTGTGGAGACAAAGAACTTTGTCCTTGGAGGCAAAGAGGGGAATGTATGAGAGTATAGTTTTACCAACGCTCTTATATGGGTGTGATGCATGGGTGATGAATGTTGCAGCGAGGAGAAGGCTGGAGGCAGTGGAGATGTCATGTCTGAGAGCAATGTGTGGTGTGAATATAATGCAGAGAATTCGTAGTTTGGAAGTTAGGAGGAGGTGCGGGATTACCAAAACTGTTGTCCAGAGGGCTGAGGAAGGGTTGTTGAGGTGGTTCGGACATGTGGAGAGAATGGAGCGAAACAGAATAACTTCAAGAGTGTATCAGTCTGTAGTGGAAGGAAGGCGGGGTAGGTTTCGGCCTAGGAAAGGTTGGAGGGAGGGGGTAAAGGAGGTTTTGTGTGCGAGGGGCTTGGACTTCCAGCAGGCATGCGTGAGCGTGTTTGATAGGAGTGAATGGAGACAAATGGTTTTTAATACTTGACGTGCTGTTGGAGTGTGAGCAAAGTAACATTTATGAAGGGGTTCAGGGAAACCGGCAGGCCGGGCTTGAGTCCTGAAGATGGGAAGTACAGTGCCTGCACTCTGAAGGAGGGGTGTTAATGTTGCAGTTTAAAAACTGTAGTGTAAAGCACCCTTCTGGCAAGACAGTGATGGAGTGAATGATGGTGAAAGTTTTTGTTTTTCGGGCCACCCTGCCTTGGTGGGAATCGGCCAGTGTGATAATAAAATAATAATATATATATAATATATTTATATATATGTACATATATATATATATATATATATATATATATATATATATATATATATATATATATATATATATATGTACATATATATATATATATATATATATATATATATATATATATATATATATATATATATGTATATATATATATATATATATATGTATATATATATATATATATATATATATATATATATATATATATATATATATATATATATATATATATATATATATATATATATATATATATATATATATATATATATATATATATATATATATATATATATATATATATATATATATATATATATATATATATATATATATATATATATATATATATATATATATATATATATATATATATATATATATATATATATATATATATATATATATATATATATATATATATATATATATATATATATATGCAATAAGATCACAGTAAACAGGTGATTTCAGAATATGCAAAACAACCACTGTGAAAGAATAGGGAAATTCCAAGCGCTTTCGAACATATATATTGTTCATATATATGATATATATTCATATATATATATATATATATATATATATATATATATATATATATATATATATATATATATATATATATATATATATTTCTATGAATATATATCATATATATGAACAATATATATGTTCGAGTCCATGTTATTTAAGATATCTTCCCAGCGTGTTTTGTTAAAGATACGATGTATTTGATCCCAGTTAATGTTCTTATTGTTAAAGTTTAATTTGGTGAAAACTCCGCAAGTCCCTTTTTGGGGTTTGATTTTGCTGGTCATGACTCCTGTGCATATTGTGATCTGAATTACCTGTCGTCGATTATATTTCCTACTAGATTATTATTTGAAAATAAAATCAAGTGTATTTTTCATTCTTGCTGTTTCACTGTTTGGTGACTGAAAGCGAACTTATTACAGCTCATTTGCATAAGAAAAGTTGTCTAACTTGCTTCCTATATTTTTTTCTAGTATTACACTGTTTGCTACGTTCTTCCATTTTTTATTGTCTTAAGTCGAAATCGCCGAGCAACACGATGATTGGGGCTAAGGTGCAAAGATTTTAAAGACAGTATTTGATTTTTAACAGCTGTTCCTTGAGCTCTTAAGAAGTTGTATCTCAATCTTTACTGCCTAAATTTCAACTATACCATCTACAGTGTTTAATAACTCTGTTCTTTCTGTCGCATTTAAATAAGTTGTACCCTGATATCTACATTTCATTGTCAAAGTGCTTTTTGTGTGGGTCTCTGTGAAAGCTGCAAAATTTGTGTTTAACTCCACGAGGTGGATGTTTGTTGAAGGGATTTCTAACTGATATTAAAATCTGTGAGTTTTGAGTGAGTGCCACTGGCTGTGCCTCTAGTCCAACAAGACGGTGTAGGAATTTTTTTTTTCTGATTTCTTTAATATTTCTGCTTTCTGGCACTAAAAAATCTCTTATTATTGTATAAACATATTTATCATGCTTAGTTTCCCATGTTGTGTGGGGTTTGTACCACCTACTTCCCTTCATGTGGTATGCAGGATAGCTTATGTTGTAGCATTGTTGTTTTTTGAACTGATGTGTAGCACAAGAGGCAAAACAACACACTACTTCGGTCAGATCACATCATTTCTATGGATGCTCAAAACTGAAAGTCCCATTCGATTTTCCAGACATTCCATGTCTACGAACACTCCAAGGGAAGAGTTTGCAGTTCCGCTTTCTGTTGGCTGGAATGTGTGGGATTTGTCTAGGGTGGGTTCCCAAGTGATACAGTTTCTAGATCTGCACCAGCACCATCTTCAGCAACTGTACCCGAATCAGCATCACCACCAGCTGGACCTAGGAACCAACAAGGTCTTCAGCAACTGTACCCGAATCAGCATCACCACCAGCTGGTCCTAGGAACCAATAAGGTCTTCAGCAACTGTACCCGAATCAGCATCACCACCAGCTGGTCCTAGGAACCAACAAGGTCTTCAGCAACTGTACCCGAACAAACATCTCCACCAGCAACAGCCCTTTGCTGAAATCAGCCCTGCTTGCGGTGATCTGCACTTGTGTTTCCCTTCCTTATGTGTTACTGTGCAGGTGTATTCCTTGCACACCTGTGCTATTTTGTATGTGTGCTTCTTTCTTCGTGTTATGCTCTGCATGAGTATTTCTGTCCCCCTTCCCCTTCCTTGCACTATTCTGCCTCTGTGCGCCATCTACTACGCCACTTACCTCACCACCTCCATTCACCTCACCACCTCGCCATCTACTACGTCACTCACCTCATCACCTCGCCATCTCTTATATAAAACTGGCATTTTTTCCAAAAAGGATATTTTTTTGCGAGTGTTGCTGTCGTTTACTACGTATGAAACGCTCTTCCACACTCTTTTGTCTGTCACGCAGATCCATAAAACACTTCACTGTTGCAATATCATTGCAGAAGGAGAAGGTGGAGATGTCAGCGCATGACACATGACAACAACCATGACACTGTACTCCACACTCAGTATGCTTGAAAGCACTGTCACACTGTACACAGGCTTTAATTATGATTGATATTTCTTTCCAGTAATTGAGTTGAGTGATACTTATAATTACAGTATGACATCAAGCTGATAGATCAACTTATCGTGACTCCTGGCGATTGTTGACATGTACAACGCTGTGTACAGTGAACCACTGACAGCCTCACTCCTCCCTTCTGATATATACTGTGTTGCCTATCATTTGCTACTGTTATTTGGCTATTAATACTAATACTACAAACTTGACTACTGAGAGACATCTGTCAGCTCACACGGGTATCTTTACGACGTCTGTCAGCTCAGACGGTTATCTTTACTAAGACTGCCAGCTCACACGGGTGTCTTTACTAAGTCTGTCGGTTCACACTGGTATCTTTACTACGTCTGTCATCTTACAAGGGTATCTTTACTACGTCTGTCATCTTACAAGGGTATCTTTACTACGTCTGCTAGCTCGCACGGGTGTCTTTACCAAAACTGTCAGCTCACACGGGTATCTATAATACGTCTGTCATCTTACACGGGTATCTTTATTAAGTCTGTCAGCCCACATGGGTATCTTTACTACGTCTCTCAGCTCACACGAGTATCTTTACTAAGTCTCTCAGCTCCCACGGGTATCTTTACTAAGTCTCTCAGCTCCCACGGGTATCTTTACTACGTCTGTCAGCTCACACGGCTATCTTTACTACGTCTTTCAGCTCACTCGGGTATCTTTACTAAGTCTGTCAGCTCACACGGGTATCTTTACTACGTCTGTCAGCTCACACGGGTATCTTTACTACGTCTGTCAGCTCACACGGGTATCTTCACTACGTCTGTCAGCTCACACGGCTATCTTTACTACGTCTGTCAGCTCAAATGGGTATCTTTACTACGTCTGTCAGCTCAAATGGGTATCTTTACTACGTCTGTCAGCTCAAATGGGTATCTTTACTACGTCTGCCAGCTCACACGGCTATCTTTACTACGTCTGTCAGCTTACACGGGTATCTTTACTAAGTGTGTCAGCTCACAAGGGTATCTTCACTACATCTATCAGCTCACACGGGTATCTTCACTACATCTATCAGCTCACACGGGTATCATTACTACGTCTGTCAGCTCAAACGGGTATCGCCACTATATCTGTCAGCTCACACGGGTACCTTTATTGCCGATTTGTCGGCAGTAAAGATGCCCGAATGTTGCATATGTGTGTTGCAAATGGAGCTGCTTCACGAGGTGACCACATGAAGTGTATCACCAGTGTTGCTTCATGAGGTGACCACATGAAGTGCATCACCAGTGTTGCTTCATGAGGTGACCACATGAAGTGTATCACCAGTGTTGCTTCACGAGGTGACCACATGAAGTGTATCACCAGTGTTGCTTCATGAGGTGACCACATGAAGTGTATCACCAGTGTTGCTACATGAGGTGACAACATGAAGTGTATCACCAGTGTTGCTTCACGAGGTGACCACATGAAGTGTATCACCAGTGTTGCTTCATGAGGTGACCACATGAAGTGTATCACCAGTGTTGCTTCATGAGGTGACCACATGAAGTGTATCACCAGTGTTGCTTCACGAGGTGACCACATGAAGTGTATCACCAGTGTTGCTTCATGAGGTGACCACATGAAGTGTATCACCAGTGTTGCTTCATGAGGTGACCACATGAAGTGTATCACCAGTGTTGCTTCACGAGGTGACCACATGAAGTGTATCACCAGTGTTGCTTCATGAGGTGACCACATGAAGTGTATCACCAGTGTTGCTTCATGAGGTGACCACATGAAGTGTATCACCAGTGCTGCTTCATGAGGTGACCACATGAAGTGTATCACCAGTGTTGCTTCATGAGGTGACCACATGAAGTGTATCACCAGTGTTGCTTCATGAGGTGACCACATGAAGTGTATCACCAGTGTTGCTTCACGAGGTGACCACATGAAGTGTATCACCAGTGTTGCTTCATGAGGTGACCACATGAAGTGTATCACCAGTGTTGCTTCACGAGGTGACAACATGAAGTGTATCACCAGTGTTGCTTCACGAGGTGACCACATGAAGTGTATCACCAGTGTTGCTACATGAGGTGACAACATGAAGTGTATCACCAGTGTTGCTTCATGAGGTGACAACATGAAGTGTATCACCAGTGTTGCTACATGAGGTGACAACATGAAGTGTATCACCAGTGTTGCTTCACGAGGTGACCACATGAAGTGTATCACCAGTGTTGCTACATGAGGTGACAACATGAAGTGTATCACCAGTGTTGCTACATGAGGTGACAACATGAAGTGTATCACCAGTGTTGCTTCACGAGGTGACAACATGAAGTGTATCACCAGTGCTGCTACATGAGGTGACCACATGAAGTGTATCACCAGTGCTGCTACATGAGGTGACCACATGAAGTGTATCACCAGTGTTGCTACATGAGGTGACAACATGAAGTGTATCACCAGTGTTGCTTCATGAGGTGACAACATGAAGTGTATCACCAGTGTTGCTTCATGAGGTGACCACATGAAGTGTATCACCAGTGTTGCTTCATGAGGAGACCACATGAAGTGTATCACCAGTGTTGCTTCATGAGGTGACAACATGAAGTGTATCACCAGTGCTGCTTCATGAGGTGACCACATGAAGTGTATCACCAGTGCTGCTTCATGAGGTGACAACATGAAGTGTATCACCAGTGCTGCTTCATGAGGTGACAACATGAAGTGTATCACCAGTGCTGCTTCATGAGGTGACCACATGAAGTGTATCACCAGTGTTGCTTCATGAGGAGACCACATGAAGTGTATCACCAGTGCTGCTTCATGAGGTGACCACATGAAGTGTATCACCAGTGTTGCTACATGAGGTGACAACATGAAGTGTATCACCAGTGCTGCTTCATGAGGTGACCACATGAAGTGTATCACCAGTGTTGCTTCATGAGGAGACCACATGAAGTGTATCACCAGTGCTGCTTCATGAGGTGACCACATGAAGTGTATCACCAGTGTTGCTTCATGAGGTGACAACATGAAGTGTATCACCAGTGTTGCTTCATGAGGAGACCACATGAAGTGTATCACCAGTGCTGCTTCATGAGGTGACCACATGAAGTGTATCACCAGTGTTGCTTCATGAGGTGACAACATGAAGTGTATCACCAGTGCTGCTTCATGAGGTGACCACATGAAGTGTATCACCAGTGTTGCTACATGAGGTGACAACATGAAGTGTATCACCAGTGTTGCTTCATGAGGTGACAACATGAAGTGTATCACCAGTGTTGCTTCATGAGGTGACAACATGAAGTGTATCACCAGTGCTGCTTCATGAGGTGACCACATGAAGTGTATCACCAGTGTTGCTTCATGAGGTGACAACATGAAGTGTATCACCAGTGTTGCTTCATGAGGTGACAACATGAAGTGTATCACCAGTGTTGCTTCATGAGGTGACAACATGAAGTGTATCACCAGTGTTGCTACATGAGGTGACAACATGAAGTGTATCACCAGTGTTGCTTCATGAGGTGACCACATGAAGTGTATCACCAGTGTTGCTTCATGAGGTGACAACATGAAGTGTATCACCAGTGTTGCTTCATGAGGTGACAACATGAAGTGTATCACCAGTGCTGCTTCATAAGGTGACCACATGAAGTGTATCACCAGTGTTAGTTCATGAGGTGACCTCATGAAGGGTATCACCAGTGCTAGTTCATGAGGTGACCACATGAAGTGTATCACCAGTGCTAGTTCATAAGGTGACCACATGAAGTGTATCACCAGTGTTACTTCATGAGGTGACCACATGAAGTGTATCACCAGTGTTAGCTCATGAGGTGACCACATGAAGTGTATCACCAGTGCTACTTCATGAGGTGACCACATGAAGTGTATCACCAGTGCTACTTCATGAGGTGACCACATGAATTGCATCACCAGTGCTAGTTCATGAGGTGACCACATGAAGTGTATCACCAGTCCTAGTTCATGAGGTGACCTCATGAAGGGTATCACCAGTGCTAGTTCATGAGGTGACCACATGAAGTGTATCACCAGTGCTAGTTCATAAGGTGACCACATGAAGTGTATCACCAGTGTTACTTCATGAGGTGACCACATGAAGTGTATCACCAGTGTTAGCTCATGACGTGACCACATGAAGTGTATCACCAGTGCTACTTCATGAGGTGACCACATGAAGCGTATCACCAGCGCTAGTTCATTAGGTGACCACGTGAAGTGTATCACCAGTGCTAGTTTATGAAGTGACCACGTGAAGTGTATCATCAGTGCTAGTTCATGAGGTGACCACGTGAAGTGTATCACCAGTGCTAGTTTATGAAGTGACCACGTGAAGTGTATCACCAGTGCTAGTTCATGAGGTGACCACGTGAATTGTGTCAAGAGTGCTAATTCATGAGGTGACCACGTGAAGTGTATAACCAATGCTAGCTGATGAGGTGACCACATAAAAAGTATCACCAGTGCTAGTTCCTGAGGTGACCACATGAAATGTATCACCAGTGCTAGTTCATGAGGTGACCACATGAAGTGCATCACCAGTGCTAGTTCGTGAGGTGACCAGATGAAGTGTATAATCAGTGCTAGTTCATGAGGTGACCACATGAAGTGTATCACAAGTGCTAGTTCATGAGGTAACCACGTGAAGTGTATCACAAGTGCTAGTTCATGAGATGACCACGTGAAGTGTATCACCAGTGCTAGTTCATGAGGTGACCACGTGAAGTGTATCACCAGTGCTAGTTCATGAGGTGACCACTTGAAATGTATCACCAGTGCTAGTTCATGAGGTGACCACGTGAAGTGTATCACCAGTGCTAGTTCATGAGGTGACCACATGAAGTGTATCACAAGTGCTAGTTCATGAGGTGACCACGTGAAGTGTATCACCAGTGCTAGTTCATGAGGTGACCACATGAAGTGTATCACAAGTGCTAGTTCATGAGGTGACCACATGAAGTTCTTGATAAGTATTAGTTCTTGATTAGTATTAGTTTTTGAGGTGACCACATGAAGTGTATCACCAGTGATAGTTCATGAGGTGACCACATGAAGTGCATCACCAGTGCTAGTTCATGAGGTGACCACATGAAGTGCATCACCAGTGCTAGTTCATGAGGTGACCACATGAAGTGCATCACCAGTGCTAGTTCATGAGGTGACCACATGAAGTGCATCACCAGTGCTAGTTCATGAGGTGACCACATGAAGTGCATCACCAGTGCTAGTTCATGAGGTGACCACATGAAGTGCATCACCAGCGCTAGTTCATGAGGTGACCACATGAAGTGTATCACCAGTGCTAGTTCATGAGGTGACCACATGAAGTGCATCACCAGTGCTAGTTCATGAGGTGACCACATGAAGTGCATCACCAGTGCTAGTTCATGAGGTGACCACATGAAGTGCATCACCAGCGCTAGTTCATGAGGTGACCACATGAAGTGTATCACCAGTGCTAGTTCATGAGGTGACCACATGAAGTGCATCACCAGTGCTAGTTCATGAGGTGACCACATGAAGTGCATCACCAGTGCTAGTTCATGAGGTGACCACATGAAGTGCATCACCAGTGCTAGTTCATGAGGTGACCACATGAAGTGCATCACCAGTAGTAATCTCAGTGGACGCCGCCAATTATTGCTTCATTACCAATAGCTCATACATTACATAATAAATGCCTTTAGCTTTCATGTGTTTTAAAATTCATGAACGGTAATAATGTTACCGGGTTAAAGAGCTCGTGAGTGTTTGTACATCCGCTGTCGTTCCTCTGACTAAACCTGATTACTTTCTGTTTGCCAGGTGTTACAGCAGACTGACTGGTTTAGTGTTTCACCATAAATATAAAAATTTCTTTCTGTTCTACTGTTTGCAGATGACATGATGTCAAGCTTGGTAATTAATTCCGACAAACAGATGACGTGATATCAAGCTTGGTAATTAATTCCGACAAACAGATGACGTGATATCAAGCTTGGTAATTAATTCCGACAAACAGATGACGTGATATCAAGCTTGGTAATTAATTCCGACAAACAGATGACGTGATATTAACCTTGGTAATTAATTCCCACAAAGTGGTTTAAAATGATAAGTGAGTGAATACTGGGATATATTTCTTACAAACGTTTGGGTAATGGGACCTTGATCACTTCTCACGATCAAGGTCCCAGGACTGAAACGTCTTTTAATATTGTCTAGTGTTTGCTCTCGTGTCTGTTTCAACCAGGTAACCTGGATGGAAGAACAGGTGCCACGTTGGTCGGAGACCTGTCCGCCATTAACTGACGGAGGATCGAGCCTCTACCACTGACAGCGCTCAATGACCCACACTAGTTTACAGCTCCAAGAGATCATAATATGTAAGAGATGGAAATATTCTGGAATATGCTTGCTGAACCAGGTGCTGTGAGAGAAATGACGGGGTGGAAAGAAGGTTTGAGGGGAAATGAGGGAAAATCTGAGGGGAGGGAGGAAACGTCTGAGGGGAGGGAGGGAAAGTCTGAGGAGAGGGAGGAAAAGTCTGAAGGTAGGGAGGAAACGTCTGAGGGGCGGGAGGGAATCCTCGATGGGAGGGAGGAAGGGAAAGAAGAGGTGAGACAACAAAAGCATAGGATAGGAGGAGGGACGAAAAGTGAAATGAACTATTGGACAAGATGGGAAGGGGTATGAAACATGGAGAGAGAGAGAGAGAGAGAGAGAGAGAGAGAGAGAGAGAGAGAGAGAGAGAGAGAGAGAGAGAGAGAGAGAGAGAGAGAGAGAAGGGAGGATGGGGCAAGCACATCCCTTTATCATACGAGGACTCCATAGTGTACCTAGTGGAACAGTTTGGGAATAGTTCAATAACAGTCGTCGCTCCTGTGCACCCAGCATTATTGTGCAAAAGCTTTATATGTTCTCACTGTCCATCCGATTTTTTTTTTTCCGAGCTGACTAGTTGACTACGACCCGTGTGTGATATATTACCCTGATAGATGACACTGTTCATGTTGAACTGCACAACCTCTGCAAGCAAATAATTAAAGCTACAGTAACACTATTACTACGCTTAGAGCATCCTGGGTCAGAATTCACAACCCTTAGTTAGCTTGTGTTTCACCTGATTATGACATATTTCTTAATTGTCTTAATAAAAACAACGAATGATTTTAAAATCAGCGGTGACGGAGGTTTTGTAACTTTGGGTTCATTCTAGACTAATGCATTTGTACACTTTCCAATTTGTAGTTAGCTATGAAACAGTTTCAGTTCCTGGCCCAGGATCTACGACTGGCTTCACAAGTATTAGGGTGGCCCGAAAAAGAAAACTCCCATTATCATTCGCTCAATTACTGTCTTGGTGGAGGCGCGCTTACACTACAGTTACAAGACTGCAACATTCACACCCCTCCTTCAGAGTGCAGACACTGTACTTCCCACCTCAAGAACTCAAGTCCGGCCTGCCGGTTTCCCTGAATCCCTTCATAAATATTACCTTGCTCACACTCCAACAGCACGTCAAGTCCTAAAAACCATTTGTCTCCATTCGCTCCTGTCTAACACGCTCACGCATGCTTGCTGGAAGTCCAAGCTCCTCGCGCACAAAACCACCTCTACCCCCTCCCTCCAACCTTTTCTAGGCTGACCTGTACCCCGCCTTCTCCTCCACTACAGATTTATACTCTCTCGAAGTCATTCTATTTTGTTTCTCCCTCTCTACATGTCCGAACCACCTCAACAACCTCTCCTCATCCCTCTCGATAATAGTTTTGGTAATCCAGTACCTCCTCCTAATTTCCAAACTACGAATTATCTGCATTATATTCATACCACACATTACCTTCAGACACGATATCTCTGTTTCCAGCCTTCGTCTTCTTGCAACATTTACCACCCATGCTTCACACCCATATAAGAGCATTGGTATAACTATACACTCATATTTTCCCCTCTTTGCTTCCATAGATGAAGTTCTTTGTCTTCACAGACTCCTCAGTGCACCACTCACCTTTTTCCCTTCGTCATTTCTATGGTTCACCTCATCTTTCATAGACCCATCTGCTGACACGTCCACTCCTAAATATCTGAATATATTCACCTCCTCCATACTCTCTCCCTCCAACCTGATATTCAACCTTTCATTACCAAAATTTTTTGTTAGCCTCATCTCCTTACTCTCTCCTATATTCACTTTCATTTTTTTTCTTTTATATACCCTACCAAACCCATCCACCAACCTCTGCAACTTCTCTCAGAATATTCTAAAAACACAGTGTCATCAGCAAAGAGCAACTGAGACAACTCCCACTTTGTGTTACATTCTTTATCTTTTAACACTAAACCACTTGCCAACACCCGAGCATTCACTTCTCTTACAACCCCATCTATAAATATATTGAACAACCATGGTGACATCATATATCCCTGTCTAAAGCCGACATTTACTGGGAAATAATCTCCCTTTCTCCTACATACTTTAACCTGAGCCTCACTACGCTCGTAAAAACTTTTCACTCCTTTCAGTAACCTACCTCCTATTCCATACATTTGTAACATCTGCCACATTGACCCCTTATCCACCCTGTCATACGCCTTTTCCAAATCCATAAATACCTCAAAAAAATGTTTACCCTCTTCTATATACTGTTCACTTATATGATTCGCTGTAAACACTTGGTCCACACACTCCCTACCTTTCCTAAAGCCTCTTTGTTCATCTGCTATCCTATTCTCGGTCTTACTCTTAATTCTTTCAAAAATAACTCTACCACACACTTTTCCAGGTATACTCAGCAGACTTATTCCCTTATAATTTTTGCACTCTCGTTTGTCCCCTTTGCCTTTATACAAAAGAACTATGTATGCTCTTTGCCAATCCCTAGGTACCTTACCCTATTCCATACATTTATTAAATTAAAGCACCAACCCGTCCAGAACTATATCCCAACCTGCTTTTAACATTTCTACCTGCATCCCATCAATCCCGGCTGCCTTACCCCCTTTCATTCTACCCACTGCCTCACGAACTTCTCCCACACTCACAACTGGTTCTTCCTCACTCCTACAAGATGTTATTCCTCTTTGCCCTATACACGACATCACAGATTCCCTACCCTCATCACTATTTAACAATTCCTCAAAATATTCCCTCCATCTTCCCGATACGTCTAACTCTCCGTTTAATAACTCTCCTATCTTATTTTTAACTAATAAATCCATTTGTTTCCTAGGTTTCCTCAATTTGTTAATCTCACTCCAAAACTTTTTCTTATTTTCAACAAAATTTGTTGATAACGTCTCACCCACTCTCTCATTTTCTCTCGTTTTACATTGCTCCACCACTCTCTTAACCTCTCTTTTCCTCTCAATATACTCCTCCCTCCTTGTTATTAATATTACATGCAATATGGATTCCAGTTACCTGTATTCGTTACTCGTTTTTTTTTTTCATTTAGGGGCGATATTTTCTAAAAGATATCGAAATGAAAGGTCTCTTTGTTGCTTTTAGGAGTAAGTTCATCTGATTAAAGTACAGGAATATTATGTTGTAAATAAGTTATAACCCTAAATTATATATATATATATATATATATATATATATATATATATATTTATGTATATATATATATATAATATATATATATATATATATATGTCGTGCCGAATATGTAAAACTGGTCAATTAGCAAGAACTCATTTAAAATTAAGTCCTTTCTTAAAAATTTTTCTTATATGTTTAAAGATGTATTTTTTTCATTAATGTTAATGCAAAAAATTTTAATTTTGCACCAGAAGAATCTTAGAAAACTTACCTAACCTTATTATAACAAGAGCAATTTATTTTAGCCTAACCCAACTAAATATATTTTACATTTGTTTACAATAATTTAATACTAAACAAACACAGTGAAATATATTTTTTTCGTTAGGTTCAGAATGATTTTGGCGAAATTATTGCATACACAAATTTTCACTTGTCCTATATGGCAAGATGAGCGTTGCTATTTAAGCCAAGATCGCAAGTTCTGCCTATTCGGCACGACATATATATATATATATATATATATATATATATATATATATATATATATATATATATATATATATATATATATATATATATATATATATATATATATATATATATATATATATATATCAGGTTCCTTCGACTTGAGCTATATATACGAGTGTTCTTAAGGTTTATGGTCTGCATTTAAAAGCATTGTAATATAAAGTTTCGTGGAATACTTCCCTGTGAAGTAAAAAGTGAAATAAGAATAACTCATGAGCTCTGAGGAGAAATTATAAGAAGGAAGGAAGGTGGTGGGTGAGTGTTACTTGGTGCCGCCTCGCTCTCCCTGGTGCCGCCTCACTCTCCCTGGTGCCGCCTCACTCTCCCTGGTGCCGCCTCACTCTCCCTGGTGCCGCCTCGCTCTCCCTGGTGCCGCCTCACTCTCCCTGGTGCCGCCTCGCTCTCCCTGGTGCCGCCTCACTCTCCCTGGTGCCGCCTCACTCTCCCTGGTGCCGCCTCACTCTCCCTGGTGCCGCCTCACTCTCCCCGGTGCCGCCACACTCTCCCTGGTGCCGCCTCACTCTCCCAGGTGCCGCCTCACTCTCCCTGGTGCCGCCTCACTCTCCCTGGTGCCGCCTCACTCTCCCTGGTGCCGCCTCACTCTCCCTGGTGCCGCCGCCTCCCTCTCCCCTGTGCCGCCTCACTCTCCCAGGTGCCGCCTCACTCTCCCTGGTGCCGCCTCACTCTCCCTGGTGCCGCCTCACTCTCCCTGGTGCCGCCTCACTCTCCCAGGTGCCGCCTCACTTTCCCAGGTGCCGCCTCACTCTCCCTGGTGCCGCCTCACTCTCCCTTGTGCCGCCTCACTCTCCCTGGTGCCGCCTCACTCTCCCTGGTGCCGCCTCACTCTCCCTGGTGCCGCCTCACTCTCCCTGGTGCCGCCTCACTCTCCCTGGTGCCGCCTCACTCTCCCTGGTGCCGCCTCGCTCTCCCTGGTGCCGCCTCACTCTCCCTGGTGCCGCCTCGCTCTCCCTGGTGCCGCCTCACTCTTCCTGGTGCCGCCTCACTCTCCCAGGTGCCGCCTCACTCTCCCTGGTGCCGCCTCACTCTCCCTGGTGCCGCCTCACTCTCCCAGGTGCCGCCTCACTCTCCCTGGTGCCGCCTCACTCTCCCTGGTGCCGCCTCACTCTCCCTGGTGCCGCCTCACTCTCCCTGGTGCCGCCTCACTCTCCCAGGTGCCGCCTCACTCTCCCTGGTGCCGCCTCACTCTCCCTGGTGCCGCCTCACTCTCCCTGGTGCCGCCTCACTCTCCCTGGTGCCGCCTCACTCTCCCTGGTGCCGCCTCACTCTCCCAGGTGCCGCCTCACTCTCCCTGGTGCCGCCTCACTCTCCCTTGGTGCCGCCTCACTCTCCCTTGTGCCGCCTCACTCTCCCTGGTGCCGCCTCACTCTCCCTGGTGCCGCCTCACTCTCCCTGGTGCCGCCTCACTCTCCCAGGTGCCGCCTCACTCTCCCTGGTGCCGCCTCACTCTCCCTGGTGCCGCCTCACTCTCCCTGGTGCCGCCTCACTCTCCCTGGTGCCGCCTCACTCTCCCTGGTGCCGCCTCACTCTCCCTGGTGCCGCCTCACTCTCCCTGGTGCCGCCTCACTCTCCCAGGTGCCGCCTCACTCTCCCCGGTGCCGCCTCACTCTCCCTGGTGCCGCCTCACTCTCCCTGGTGCCGCCTCACTCTCCCTGGTGCCGCCTCACTCTCCCTGGTGCCGCCTCACTCTCCCTGGTGCCGCCTCACTCTCCCTGGTGCCGCCTCACTCTCCCTGGTGCCGCCTCACTCTCCCTGGTGCCGCCTCACTCTCCCAGGTGCCGCCTCACTCTCCCTGGTGCCGCCTCACTCTCCCTGGTGCCGCCTCACTCTCCCTGGTGCCGCCTCACTCTCCCTGGTGCCGCCTCACTCTCCCTGGTGCCGCCTCACTCTCCCTGGTGCCGCCTCACTCTCCCTGGTGCCGCCTCACTCTCCCTGGTGCCACCTCACTCTCCCTGGTGCCGCCTCACTCTCCCTGGTGCCGCCTCACTCTCCCTGGTGCCGCCTCACTCTCGCTGGTCCTCACTCTCCCTGGTGCCGCCTCACTCTCCCTGGTGCCGCCTCACTCTCCCTGGTGCCGCCTCACTCTCCCTGGTGCCTCCTCACTCTCCCTGGTGCCGCCTCACTCTCCCTGGTGCCGCCTCACTCTCCCAGGTGCCGCCTCACTCTCCCTGGTGCCGCCTCACTCTCCCTGGTGCCGCCTCACTCTCCCTGGTGCCGCCTCACTCTCCTTGGTGCCGCCTCACTCTCCCTGGTGCCGCCTCACTCTCCCTGGTGCCGCCTCACTCTCTCTGGTGCCGCCTCACTCTCCTAGGTGCCGCCTCACTCTCCCCGGTGCCGCCTCACTCTCCCTGGTGCCGCCTCACTCTCCCTGGTGCCGCCTCACTCTCCCTGGTGCCGCCTCACTCTCCCTGGTGCCGCCACACTCTCCCCAGTGCCGCCTCACTCTCCCTGGTGCCGCCTCACTCTCCCTGGTGCCGCCTCACTCTCCCCGGTGCCGCCACACTCTCCCTGGTGCCGCCTCACTCTCCCTGGTGCCGCCTCACTCTCCCTGGTGCCGCCTCACTCTCCCCGGTGCCGCCACGCTCTCCCTGGTGCCGCCTCACTCTCCCCGGTGCCGCCACACTCTCCCCGGTGCCGCCACACTCTCCCTGGTGCCGCCTCACTCTCCCTGGTGCCGCCTCACTCTCCCCGGTGCCGCCACACTCTCCCCGGTGCCGCCTCACTCTCCCTGGTGCCGCCTCACTCTCCCTGGTGCCGCCTCACTCTCCCAGGTGCCGCCTCACTCTCCCCGGTGCCGCCTCACTCTCCCTGGTGCCGCCTCACTCTCCCAGGTGCCGCCTCACTCTCCCTGGTGCCGCCTCACTCTCCCAGGTGCCGCCTCACTCTCCCCGGTGCCGCCTCACTCTCCCTGGTGCCGCCACACTCTCCCCGGTGCCGCCACACTCTCCCCGGTGCCGCCACACTCTCCCTGGTGCCGCCTCACTCTCCCAGGTGCCGCCTCACTCTCCCTGGTGCCGCCTCACTCTCCCAGGTGCCGCCTCACTCTCCCTGGTGCCGCCTCACTCTCCCTGGTGCCGCCTCACTCTCCCAGGTGCCGCCACACTCTCCCTGGTGCCGCCTCACTCTCCCTGGTGCCGCCTCACTCTCCCTGGTGCCGCCTCACTCTCCCCGGTGCCGCCTCACTCTCCCACTCTCCCTGGTGCCGCCTCACTCTCCCTGGTGCCGCCTCACTCTCCCTGGTGCCGCCACACTCTCCCCGGTGCCGCCACACTCTCCCTGGTGCCGCCTCACTCTCCCAGGTGCCGCCTCACTCTCCCAGGTGCCGCCACACTCTCCCTGGTGCCGGTGCCGCCACACTCTCCCTGGTGCCGCCTCACTCTCCTTGGTGCCGCCTCACTCTCCCCGGTGCCGCTCTCCCTGCCGCCTCACTCTCCCCGGTGCCGCCACACTCTCCCTGGTGCCGCCTGCCGCCACTCTCCCCGGTGCCGCCACGCTCTCCCTGGTGCCGCCTCACTCTCCCCGGTGCCGCCACACTCTCCCTGGTGCCGCCTCACTCTCCCTGGTGCCGCCTCACTCTCCCTGGTGCCGCCACACTCTCCCCGGTGCCGCCACACTCTCCCCGGTGCCGCCTCACTCTCCCCGGTGCCGCCACACTCTCCCTGGTGCCGCCTCACTCTCCCTGGTGCCGCCACACACTCCCTGGTGCCGCCTCACTCTCCCCGGTGCCGCCTCACTCTCCCAGGTGCCGCCTCACTCTCCCCGGTGCCGCCTCACTCTCCCAGGTGCCGCCTCACTCTCCCAGGTGCCGCCTCACTCTCCCCGGTGCCGCCTCACTCTCCCAGGTGCCGCCTCACTCTCCCCGGTGCCGCCTCACTCTCCCAGGTGCCGCCTCACTCTCCCTGGTGCCGCCTCACTCTCCGCTTCGCTCTTGATTCTCCATACACGCTTTTGTTCATTATTCAACAATTCACACTACCACTTGTCATTTAGTATCATCTTTTGTGTCAACTTTATGTCTATGTGTGTGCGCTGGGAAGGTGAACCGTCATTGTGTTACTTAAGTATATTTATACCACGTTTCCGTTTCCCACCAGGGTAGGGCGATACAAAGAAGGAAATGCATTCACCGTCACTCACTCGATAGCTGTATCGTCAGAAGCGCGCCGATATAACAGTTTAAGTGAAGCTATAAACTACATCTTCCTCACCCATCCTTCAGAGGGCAGGCATTGTACTGCCCACCTCCAGGAGTCGTGTCCCACCAACCGCTTGTCCTGTACTCTGTAACAAATGTTATCTTTCTCACATTCCAAGGAAAATGTTTCATGTGTTTAGGAAAATTGAATACGCACACACACACACACACACACGCACACACACACACACACACACACACAAACACACACACACACACACACACACACACACACACACACACACACACACACGCACACACACACACACACACACACACACACACACACACACACACACACACACACACACACACACACACACACACACACACACACATACACGTATGCACATACAACAGGCCTAGTGTCTAATTGACATGTGCCTAGGACCAAATGGTAACTAACACACACACACAAAGCTCAGGAAGCAGAGAGGGAGAGGACCTAGTAGCGATCAGTGAAGAGGCGGGGCCAGGAGCTGAGTCTCGACTCCTGCAACCACAATTAGGTGAGGATACACACACACACACACACACACACACACACACACACACACACACACACACACACACACACACACACACACAGGGGGCGGGGCCAGGAGCTATGAATCGACCTCTGCAACCACAACTAGGTGAGTACAGGGCTGTAATTTCACCAAACATCATAGCCCTCACAGAAACCAAGCTCTCAGGAATGATAACAAATGCCATCTTTCCAACTAGATATCAGATCCTGAAAAAAGACAGAGGGAGCAGGGGGGGGGAGGAGTGGCACTGCTCATCAAACACCAATGGGATTTTGAGGAGCTGGAGAGAGGAGACAGAGAAGAAAGAAGGAACTTCATAATAGGAACATTTCAGACTGGAGGTCCCAAGGTAGTAATTGCAGTGATGTATAGCCCACCACAGAGCAGCAGGAGGTCAAGACAAGATTATGATGAGAGTAACAGAGCCCTTCTGGCTGAAATGGCCAGAAGGGCCCATGTAGGCTGGGTAAAGCTTTTGGCCGTGGGTGACTTCAGATACAAAGAAATCGACTGGGAAAACCTGGATCCTCATGTGGGCCCAGAAACGTGGAGGGCTAAGATGCTGGGAAACCTCATGCAAAAACACGTTAGGGACACTACAAGAGAGAGAGGAGAGAGGATGAACCAGCAGGACTGGACTTAGTATTCACCTTGAACAGTACAGATATTGAGGACATCACATATGAAAGGCCCCTCGGAGCTAGTGATCACGTGATTCTAAGCTTCGAATACACAGTAGAGTTACAAATGGAGAAGGAGGCAGGAAGGGCAAAAACAATGAAGCCAAATTACAAGAGAGGGGACTAAACAGGCATGAGGAATTTCCTGTGAAAGGTCCAGTTGGACAGAGAACTGGTAGGGAAAACGGTAAATGAGATGATGGAAAATGTGACAACAATATGCAAGAAAGCGGAGGTGAGGTTTGTATCCAAAAGCAACAGACATAATGAGAAGGCCAGGACGAGCCCTTGGTTCACCCAAGGGTGTAGAGAGGCTAAAACCAAGTGAACTAGAGAATGGAAGAAGTATAGAAGGCAAAGGACCCAGAAGAACAAGGAGAGTAGTCGACTAGCCAGAAATGAATATGCAGAGGTAAGAAGAGAGGTCTTTGTGGCATTTATGGATTTGGAAAAGGCGTATGACAGGGTGGATAGGGGGGCAATGTGGCAGATGTTGCAAGTGTATGGTGTAGGAGGTAGGTTACTGAAAGCAGTGAAGAGTTTTTACGAGGATAGTGAGGCTCAAGTTAGAGTATGTAGGAAAGAGGGGAATTTTTTCCCAGTAAAAGTAGGCCTTAGACAAGGATGTGTGATGTCACCGTGGTTGTTTAATATATTTATAGATGGGGTTGTAAGAGAAGTAAATGCGAGGGTCTTGGCAAGAGGCGTGGAGTTAAAAGATAAAGAATCACACACAAAGTGGGAGTTGTCACAGCTGCTCTTTGCTGATGACACTGTGCTCTTGGGAGATTCTGAAGAGAAGTTGCAGAGATTGGTGGATGAATTTGGTAGGGTGTGCAAAAGAAGAAAATTAAAGGTGAATACAGGAAAGAGTAAGGTTATGAGGATAACAAAAAGATTAGGTGATGAAAGATTGAATATCAGATTGGAGGGAGAGAGTATGGAGGAGGTGAACGTATTCAGATATTTGGGAGTGGACGTGTCAGCGGATGGGTCTATGAAAGATGAGGTGAATCATAGAATTGATGAGGGAAAAAGAGTGAGTGGTGCACTTAGGAGTCTGTGGAGACAAAGAACTTTGTCCTTGGAGGCAAAGAGGGGAATGTATGAGAGTATAGTTTTACCAACGCTCTTATATGGGTGTGAAGCGTGGGTGATGAATGTTGCAGCGAGGAGAAGGCTGGAGGCAGTGGAGATGTCATGTCTGAGGGCAATGTGTGGTGTGAATATAATGCAGAGAATTCGTAGTTTGGAAGTTAGGAGGAGGTGCGGGATTACCAAAACTGTTGTCCAGAGGGCTGAGGAAGGGTTGTTGAGGTGGTTCGGACATGTAGAGAGAATGGAGCGAAACAGAATGACTTCAAGAGTGTATCAGTCTGTAGTGGAAGGAAGGCGGGGGTAGGGGTCGGCCTAGGAAGGGTTGGAGGGAGGGGGTAAAGGAGGTTTTGTGTGCGAGGGGCTTGGACTTCCAGCAGGCATGCGTGAGCGTGTTTGATAGGAGTGAATGGAGACAAATGGTTTTTAATACTTGACGTGCTGTTGGAGTGTGAGCAAAGTAACATTTATGAAGGGATTCAGGGAAACCGGCAGGCCGGACTTGAGTCCTGGAGATGGGAAGTACAGTGCCTGCACTCTGAAGGAGGGGTGTTAATGTTGCAGTTTAAAAACTGTAGTGTAAAGCACCCTTCTGGCAAGACAGTGATGGAGTGAATGATGGTGAAAGTTTTTCTTTTTCGGGCCACCCTGCCTTGGTGGGAATCGGCCGGTGTGATAATAAAAAAAAAAAAAAAAAAAAAAAAAAAAAAAAAAAAAAAAAGAAAAGAGGCCCAGCGACAATACGAAAACGACAAAGCAGCGAAAGCCAAGTCTGACCTGAAGCTGTTGTACAGTTACACCAGGAAGAAAACAACAGTCAAGGACCAGGTAATCAAGCTAAGAAAAGAAGGAGGGGAGTTTGCAAGAAATGACATTGAAGTATGTGAGGAGCGTAACATGAGATTCACAGTGGAGACAGAAAAGACTCCGGAAACACGGAGAAGTGGGGTACACCAACAAGTGCTGGACACGATACGTACAACCGAGGAGGAAGTGAAGAGACGGCTAAGTGAACTAGATATCTCAAAGGCGATGGGGCCAGATAACAACTCTCCGTGGGTCCTGAGAGAGAGGGAGCAGAGATGCTCTGTGTACCACTAACAACAATTAACGCATCTAACGAAACAGGGCGCCTACCCGAGGTATGAAAGTTAATGAGGAGAATTCAGTTAGAGAAGGACAAGGCAGGACTACAGAGGGAGCTGGATAGGCTGCAGGCCTGGTCCAAGAGCTGGCTCCTAAAGTTCAGCCCCACCAAATGAAGATGATCATGAAGGTCATGAAGATCGGGAAGAGCAAAGAAGACCGGAGACAGAGTACAGTCTAGGGAGCCAAAGACTACAAACCTCAATCAAGGATAAGGATCTTGGAGTGTGTATAATACCGAGGTGCACATCAACCAAACAACTGCTGCAGCATATGGGCCAATGGTGAATCTCATAATAGCATTACGGCATCTCAGTAAAGAGTCGTTCCGGACCCCGTACACCGTGTACAGCTCCAGTTTGGAATCCACACCTGACCAAGCACGACAGAAAGGCCAAAGGTTTGCAACGAGACTAGTCCCGGAGCTACGGGGCATGTCCTACAAGGAGAGGTTAAGGGAACTCGACCTGACGACACTGGAGATAGAAGGGACACTGAGGACTTCAAAACGACATATATAATAATTCTGAGAGGAATCGACAAGGTGGACAGAGACAGGATGTTCCAGAGATTGGACACAGCAACAAGGGGTCACAATTAGAAGTTGAAATTCAGATGATCCACAGAGATACTAGGAAGCATTTCTTCAGTCATAGAGTTGTCAGGAAGTGAAATATTCTGGAAAGTGAGGTAGTGTAGACAGGTACCATACAAAGCTTTGAGAAGAGGTACGATAAAGCTCATGAAGCAGAGAGAGAGTACACCTAATGGCGACCAGTGAAGAGGAGGGGCGAGGAGCTGTGAATCGACCCCTGCAACCACAATTAGGTGAGTACAATTAGGTGAGTATACACACACACACACACACACACACACACACACACACACACACACACACATAAAGAAATTAGAAAAGTGCAAAGGTTTGCAGCAAGACTAGTTCCAGAGCTAAAGGGAATGTATTATGAAGAAAGGTTAAGGGAACTAAGCCTGAGGACACCGGAGGATAAGAGGGTTAGGGAAGACATGATAACGACCTACAAAATACTGCGAGGAATTGACAAGGTGGACAGAGCCAGGATGTTCCAGAGATGGGACACAGAAACAAGGGGTCACAATTAGAAGTTGAGGACTCAGATGAGTCATATGGATGTTAGGAAGTATTTCTTTAGTCATAGAGTTTTCAGAAAGTGGAAGAGTCTGGCAAGTGACGTAGTAGAGGCAGGAACCATACGTTGTTTTAAGACGAGGTATGATAAAGCTTATGGAGCAGTTAGAAAGAGGACCTAGTAGCGATCAGTGAAGAGGCGGGGCCAGGAGCTATGACTCGGCCACTGCAACCACAAATAGGTGACTATACACACGCACACAGCATTCAGAAACAATGTGAAACAAAACGAGCTAGAGGAACTGGGAAAATACAAAGAGCCGGCATAAGGGGAAAATTGGGTAAAAATGGTAACAAAAGGTTAAGAACAAAACCAAAGAACGAAAAAATAACAAGGAATAAATAGTTGCAGAAGAAGACAAGTATGACGAGTAGAAAAATTAAGGAAAGGAGAGTGAAGAACTAAGACTGTGGAAGAGGTTAAGTTAATTAAAAGTGGACGAACAAGACCATGTAGAAAGATCAAATAACTAACTGACAGGGAAAGATGAGCAAACTAGATGACAGATAGAGAAGAACAAACTAGATAACAAATATAGAGGAACAAGCTAGATGATAGTTATAGAGGAACAAGCTAGATGACAGATATTAAGGAACACACTAGATAACAGGGAGAGAGAGTTGTAGTCGCAATATTTTCAGAATACTTTGACCGTGTAGGTCACTCAGCGCTCACAGCAATAAAAAACACATGCAACACAGTAAAAACAGATATTAAATTCACAAACTATGAAACCAACGAACAAATGCTCAACACAAATAAATACTCTCATACCAAGTTAAAATAACCAGTATCAATTAAAAATGACATTAAATTCTTAATGTCAAAGGACTCCAGTAATAGTTCTCTGAGGTCCCTAGAGGCATTCTGGTAATTATAACGACCATGACGAAGGTAAAAAGACCTATGCCTAGGGTAAACTGTTAAAATGTCTTTTGTAGTCAGCTGCATGACATAAGCTAAAGAGCACCTGGCACTGGCACTGGCATTGGGTGAGATGTATGTGCTCAATTCTCAGCTGACAGAGATTCGTCTCAGATTGATGATTTCTGCCGAAGGCGGAGGGCCAAATACCTACATCCTGCCGAGCACTGTATACCCTGTTCCTAGTCTGTAGGGCCCACCAGGCCTGCCACATTTCCCAAGGAAGAATCTGTGGATATGGTCCTTGAAGTCACTGTTAGGCAAAATTCTGTAAATTGGGCTCAGCATCCGCCCGTTCATATCCTGAGGCACTAACATAACCTGAGCACCAAGAGAATTCCACATCGCTGGGCTGATAGTGAGAGAAACTAACTAGATGACAGGGATAGACAGAAACAAACTATATGATAGGAATGCTAGGAATGAGGAAACTGGGAGAGTAAAGAACGACACAGAAAACAGTGAGAGGGAGAAGAAAAGATAAATGATGAACAATAAGACATGAAGGAGGTGTAAGTTAGATCAGAGGGAAGAGTAAAAAGTAACGAGGGAGGAGGAGCAACGAATCTAGTAGGAAAACGCAAGAGAACGATGTTTGTAGATGCAGATGATATATAAAGGACTGTTTCTTACACGCACGCACACACACACACACACACACACACACACACACACACACACACACACACACACACACACAGCAGTAAGACAAGAGAGAGAGGGGTGGGTGGATTGCATTTTCTTGGACTGCAAGAAGGCGTTTGACACAGTTCCACACAAGAGATTGGTGCAAAAACTGGAGGACCAAGCAGGGATAACAGGGAAGGCACTACAATGGATCAGGGGATACTTGTCAGGAAGACAGCAGCGAGTCATGGTACGTGACGAGGTGTCAGAGTGGGCACCTGTGACCAGCGGGGTCCCGCAGGGGTCAGTCCTAGGACCAGTGCTGTTTCTGGTATTTGTGAACGACATGACGGAAGGAATAGACTCTGAGGTGTCCCTGTTTGCAGAGGACGTGAAGTTGATGAGAAGAATTCACTCGATCGAAGACCAGGCAGAACTACAAAGGGATCTGGACAGGCTGCAGACCTGGTCCAGCAATTGGCTCCTGGAGTTCAATCCCACCAAGTGCAAAGTCATGAAGATTGGGGAAGGGCAAAGAAGACCGCAGACGGAGTACAGTCTAGGGGGTCAGAGACTACAAACCTCACTCAAGGAAAAAGATCTTGGGGTGAGTATAACACCAGGCACATCTCCTGAAGTGCACATCAACCAAATAACTGCTGCAGCATATGGGCGCCTAGCAAACCTCAGAACAGCATTCCGACATCTTAATAAGGAATCATTCAGGACCCTGTACACCGTGTACGTTAGGCCCATATTGGAGTATGCGGCACCAGTTTGGAACCCACACCTAGCCAAGCACGTGAAGAAACTAGAGAAAGTGCAAAGGTTTGCAACAAGACTAGTCCCAGAGCTAAGAGGTATGTCCTACGAGGAGAGGTTAAGGGAAATCAACCTGACGACACTGGAGGACAGGAGAGATAGGGGGGATATGATAACGACATACAAAATACTGAGAGGAATTGACAAGGTGGACAAAGACAGGATGTTCCAGAGATTGGACACAGTAACAAGGGGACACAGTTGGAAGCTGAAGACACAGATGAATCACAGGGATGTTAGGAAGTATTTCTTCAGCCACAGAGTAGTCAGTAAGTGGAATAGTTTGGGAAGCGATGTAGTGGAGGCAGGATCCATACATAGCTTTAAGCAGAGGTATGATAAAGCTCACGGCTCAGGGAGAGTGACCTAGTAGCGATCAGTGAAGAGGCGGGGCCAGGAGCTCGGACTCGACCCCCGCAACCTCAACTAGGTGAGTACAACTAGGTGAGTACACACACACACACACACTATAAAATATCATATGCAACAAATCAACTCGAATTATTCAACCACAATTACAAAATAGAAACAGCACATTTCCTACATATGTAGTGTCTCAACTTCCAGAAGGCATTTGACAAAGTCTTGCATGGGAGATTACGTATTAAACTCAGGAAGTCACAGCATAGGGCACAATCTGCAGAACTGGATCAGTGACAGTGACTCACCTAGAGGAAACAGCGAGTAGTCGTAATAGTGAAATACAGTATCTGAATGGAGAAGCGTGACGAATGGGTTCCCTCGAAGATCAGTCCTCAGTCTTGTTTCAACTTGTAGTACAAGTAAATGATCTAGAATTTGGGCTTGCATCCACAACTACAGAATCTATAGATGACATGACATTAGGCATGTACGCAACAGCCGTGACTGTCGAAGTATCGTGAGAAGCCTGTACAAGCTGTCACAGTGGTCGAAAGTGTTTCAACGTAGATAAGTAGGTGTATTATAAGAGTATAATTTATATTTTAACTCTCTTACCGAGACGAAAGAAAAAAAAAAGATCTGGAAGTAGTAATATATAATGAGATAAAATATATTGAGTAAATTAACGGATATGCAACTACTAAGACATTTACTGGGGCACTGTTTCGCTTCAGTAGTCTTACCAATAATTAATGATCTGAAATATGCTAAGCAATGTTTCGCTTCAGTAGTCTTACCAATAATTATGATGTGAAATATGCTAAGCAATGTTTCACTTCAAGCAATAAGGCCAAGATGATGCTCGGCTTCGTAACAAGAAACTTGCAACACAAAACTCATGAAACAATATTAATATTATACAGTGCTCTGTCAGACCATATCTTGAATATTTCGGCCAGTTCTAGTCCCTTGTTTACATAAGACACACTGAGAGCACAGAGAAGAGCCAAAGAACTCATGCCATCATTAACGAACAAAGCTTATGAAGAAAGACATAATATTCATGTTCTTTCTCGGTAAAGGGGCCTCGAGGACTTATACTAACCTTCAACATATTAAACAAGTGCTGTATACTTAAGAAGGCTCTTTCTGAAGTGCAAAGGTACGAAACTTTGTTGTGCGAGATTTAACAAAAAACGTAGTTAAGAGTTTCTTTTCAGAGTTGTGGAGCACTGGAATGGTGTCCCCTTGGAGGTTATAGCGGGACAGACTTTCAAAGACAGGAGTCTTGTAGACAAAGTGCTCACCATACACTGACCACCTGTACCTGGTATCTGTTCCTAATTTGCTTAGGATACCTGGTAGTTCACGTCCACCTACAGCAAAGCACCTAGAAGGAGAATTAGCGCTACCTAGTAGTACTGTAGCATTAGTTATATTAGGCGGTAGATTTAGTGAATAGCTAGTGGCTTTCATCCACTCCTATCACTCCCTACAAATTTCACGCCGCTTGTCCAGTACGTTATGATATGGGGTTTCCCCTATGTCATGCTGGCAGTGCCCGGAGGTAGAGGATGGAGAGAGAGAGAGAGAGCCTTCTACTGCACTATCCTAGCCGCATTCATCTAGATAATTGATAGTCCTTAATAAAGATAGTAGTCCTCGTCGGTGTGGACTCTAAAGTCTTCTACTGTCTGTCTCTATCATGTACTATCAAGTACTGTACTGTACATCATGTACTCTCTCTCTCTTTCTCTCTCTCTCTCTCTCTCTCTCTCTCTCTCTCTCTCTCTCTCTCTCTCTCTCTCTCTCTCTCTCTCTCTCTCTCTCTCTCTCTCTCTCTCTCTCTCTTTTTACACAGGGTTTGACAAGGTTAACGATCCCTAGCTTTATTGACAAGCTATTTACAGGTTAAGGATTCCTAACTTCATTGACAAGCTAAGAGCTGTTACCTACATCAGCTCATTTGAAAGCATTTTTATTGTTATGAGACATACAAGTAGGGAACAGGATGAAGTTGGAGCCATCTGTGGGCCAGCATTTTCATGTGAACAACTGACTTTATCACAATGACATCATTATGCTGCACGAATGGGTTTCATACTCGAGTCTTCCTGGGGAAAAATGATCTCTGAGGGAGTGATGTTCTGGAGAAGGGTACAGCCAGAGTGAAGTTGCTGCTTTCTGCCCGTCTTGTGGCATAAAAGCTTGTTTCATGCTGTCCTCGAAGTGGATCCAAGTGTGGTACTTTGACAATATTGGCCTTGTGCATAACAGGAAGGCCACCCACCTCCCTCCTGTGTTGAAAGCTCTGCTGAAATAACAGAACTATCCAGGATTGGTCCAGGCGAGAGATGAGATGAGACGTATTGCTCTGTTCTCCACTCTGTCAAGCAGTCACAGATGAGAGGGGGGACAGGCAAACCAAGAAAGTGGAGCATACTCAAGGTGTGAGCGTACTTGTGCCTCGTAAAGAATCTTGCAACCCCTACTGTCAAGCAGATGCGAGATACGGCGAAGTGCTGTAAGCTTCCTGGCTGCCTTGTTTGCAAGATTTACATGGTTCTCCATGGTCAGTTTGGAGTCAAATTTCACCCCAAGTATATCAACTTCTTCCCCAGGTGCCAACACTCTCCCATTCATCCTTACTACTGCACCGGCATTACCATCATATTGCCTAGAGACAATCATCATTTGCGTTTTCTCAGGTGCAAATGTTACTTGCCATCTATTTCCCCAAGCTGATATAGCTCTTATCTGGTGATTGATGTAGCTTAGAGCAGCTGGCATTTCTTCTCTTGGATAAGTGAATGTCAGTGCACAGCCGTCTGCATATGCACGGGATTCTAGGATGAGATGAAGAAGGTCATTGAAGTAGACATTCCATAACAATGGTTACAGCACGCTTACTTGTGGAACACTTGCCCCAGTAGGATGTCTTGCTGATTCCGTTCCATTGAGAACTAGCCTTAGAGATCTACCATGAAGTTAATCACTCAGGAGACATAGCGTAGAGCCTGCAATTCCCAGAGCTTGCAGTTTTGCTAAGAGGCCCTGGTGCCACACTCGGTCGAAAGCACCAGCAATGCCCAGTGCTACCACACAGCCGACTTCGGATTCATCCAGTGACTGGTGCCACTTAGTAGAGAGGTTTAACAACAGATCAGCAGCAGAGTAACCTTTCCTGAAGCCATATTGACGGTCACAAAGTAGTGAGTGGTAGTCAAAAAAACTGTTATTTGTCTTGAGATTATTGTCTCAAGGAGCTAGCCAGTGATTGACAGGAGTGACACTGGTCTTTAGTTGCAGATTTCTGCTCTGCTCTTCTTTTTGTGAGCAGGGACTACATTTGCCTCTTTCCACAGAGAAGGCCATTGACACTGTACTAGGCAGTGCTGAAAGATGCGAGTTAGAGGTGCTGCCAGCTGGTCTGCGCATCGTCTCAGCAATCTTGGGCTCAGCTTGTCTGGGCCCACAGCCTTTTCATGGTCAAGCGATTTAAGAAGGAAATGCACCTCCTCCTGCTTTATTGTCACCACTGACAGTTTTGATACAGTTCTTGCAGCTAGCCAAGGAGGATCCCTTGCTGGATCAGGAACTTGCATTTTCGTAGCAAAGTGTTCGGCAAAGAGGTCCGCCTTCTCTTGACTACTAGTAGAGGTGCTCCCATCCCATCCTCTCTCTCTCTCTCTCTCTCTCTCTCTCTCTCTCTCCCTCTCTCCCTCTCTCTGTATATATATATATATATATATATATATATATATATATATATATATATATATATATATATATATATATATATATATATATATATATATATATGTATATATATGTATATATATATATATATATATATATATATATATATATATATATATATATATATATATATATATATATATCTGGAAAACATCATATATTGAGAATCTTTATCGGATCCAATTTAGTCAAACCTGTTGAAATTAAAAGGGAAAACTCTATGAATTATGAGGAATATGAGAGACTGAAATTATCCAACACAAAGGAATTATTCACGCACCCTATTCATAAGCTCTCTGATTCCTCGATTATCAAGTATAATTGATTATGGCATTTATAAGAGGGTGGGCTGAACTGGGCACATGTTAATGACTTTGTTCACTCATCTGGTTCGTATCGATTATTTTTATTTTTTACCTATGATTCTGTTCAGTTTAATTTCTGGATTGATGAAGCCCCTGGTGGGAGAAACGACTTCTTAACAAAGTTACCTCAGCTTGCACATGTGTCTTCTGCACATCTGTGAGTGTTATACATCTTGTTTGTAACATGATGCAGCTGAGTTCCCTGTTTAGAGACTCAAGTTCTAGTATCCTACCATCCTGGTGCTCCTGCTAACCGCGTAGTCGGGATCACCGTCTATCCCTGAAAGAACGGCAGATTGCTGTTGTGGGAGTATACCTGTGTATCCCCCCTGGCTGACGCCATTATTAGGTATACTCCAAGGGAGACCTTTATAAGTGGTTGCCTGAGTTTTCTCCTCGTTTATTTCTTTCATTTTTTTATTCTTCCTCCAACTTTTCATCTTCATTTCGTTCATAACACAAAAATGCCTCATCTGACGGACTTCAAATTTTCAACACTAGTTTATGGTAACGAGAGGCAAAATAAACACAGCATGTGCTGGCGTCCCATACCTGGAGGGTGTTCCAGGGGGTCAGCGCCCCCCCAGCCCGGTCCTTGGCCAGGCCTTGACCCAAGTTGTTGAGCCTATTCCAAGAATCTTGTATTTAGGTCAATAACTTTCAACAAACCTCTGCTGCTTGGCGTCAAATGTTCGACTAAGGTTCCTCTTGATTCCTCCTGATTCGACAACGGCGAAGATTGGAATTATACTAAGTATGCGCACATTTATCAGCTTTGTGGAAAACACTTTTTTTATTACGTTTAAATCACGTTAAATACATTTGAGTCTACCAGTTCTGCACATCTTTAATATTTAATGGTTGATGCATCTCATGGACAGAGTAGTTCCCCTTAAGTTTGGTGTACTCACCTAATTGTACTCACCTAATTGTGGTTGCAGGGGTCGATACTCAGCTCCTGGCCCCGCCTCTTCACTGATCGCTACTGGATCCTCTCTCTCTCTGCTTCCTGAGCTTTGTCATACCTCTTCTTAAAA
>NC_091307.1:37910610-37955610 GCF_038502225.1 Cherax quadricarinatus
AGGATAGTGCGCAGTACCCTTCCCAGTCCTCACTACCTGCACGTAAGATGAGGATAGTGCGCAGTACCCTTCCCAGTCCTCACTACCTGCACGTAAAATTCAAGAGGATGAAAATTCCGCTTCGCCAGCGCCAGCTCCATTTTCGTTAAAGTTTAGCGACAAAAATTCAACTTTGAGTGCTTCAGTTTGGCTGCAGCCGAGCCTGGGGCGAGAGATTAAGCAACCTGCAGTGAAGTTGCCAAAATTTGTAAACTAATTATCTGAAAAGAAGCCGCCAACCTTTTGGAAATTTCTAATTGTTGACAGAAGTTGAGCTCAGGATAGTGAGTAACTCTGAGCAGCTGAAGCAAGATAAGGTTACACCTGAAACTCTCCTCTGACACTGCCTATGTTTCCTCACACCGCCTATGTTTCCTCACACCTGAATGTTTCATTGATTTCCTACTCCTTTTCCTTTTCCTCTTCTTTTTATCCTCCTTATTTTCCTCTTCTTCCTTTTCCTTCTCATTTTCCTTCTCATTTTCCTCCTCTTCCTTCTCCTCCTCCAACTCATTTTCCTCCTCTTCCTTCTCCTCCTCATTTTCCTCCTTTTCCTCCTCTTCCTTTTGCTCTTCCTCCTTTTCCTCCTCCTCCTTTTCCACCTCTCCCTTTTCTTCCTCATTATTTTCCTTCTTTTCCTTCTCTTTCTTTTCCTCCTCCTCCTCCTTTTCCTCCCCTCTCTTTTCTTCCTCCTTATTTTTCTTCTTTTCCTCCTCTTCCTTTTCCTCCTCTTCCTTTTCCTCCTCCTCATTTTCCTGCTCATCCTTTTTCCTCCTCTTCGTTTTCCAGTACCGACAGGATAATAAATTAGGCACATGTGCAACACCTGGATATTTGGAGAACGAAACGTCTACAAAGTAACGATACCCAGACGTTCCACACGTGTCTAATTCTTTCCCTTCCTCTTAAAAACATAAGAAAGAAGGAGCACTGCAACAGGTCTACTGGCCCATGAGAGGCAGGCCCAACTCACACCCACTCATGTATTTATCTGACCCATTTTTTAAAACTGCACAAGGTTTTAGGTTCAGTGACGCTACTCGGGAGTTTGTTCCACTCATCCACAACTCTATTACTAAACCAGTGCTTTTCTAGATCATTTCTAACTCCACACTTTTCCAACTTGAAACCATTGCTGCGAGTCCTGTCTTGCTTGCATATTTTTAGCACATTATTTACACTCCCTATATTTAGTACCATTTTCCATTTGTACACTTCCTCCTCCTCCTCCTCCTTCAATTTTTTCCACTTTTTCTCCTCCGTTATGTGATTATTGTTATATTCATGGGGAGACACTAAACCCTCACGGCGGGAGGCAATCATGCTTGATCTAAAGAAAAAAACCAGTTCCTTGGATCATATATATATATATATATATATATATATATATATATATATATATATATATATATATATATATATATATATATATATATATATATATATATATATATATAATATACTATAGGGAGGTAACACCTCTAGAACTTTACTGGGGACCGTCATCCTCAGAGAAGACAATAAACGTACCTCAGAGAAAGCTCAAGGTTCTCCCCGGAGCTCTTTGAATATTTGCTTCTCTTACTACCCCTTATAATTTATATTATATATGTATTTTATTAATAGACAGAATACATTGGTAGAAAACACAAACATGAATACATTGGTACAATATATCAAAGGTTATGAATCTCCTCCAGCTCCTCCGAAGCCGGACGAGAGCCCAGTATGCAGCATGCGTTTCCCCTCTGGATGGCCATGCTGAGGTGCTGGAACATGAAAGTGGCTGCCATTGGGTCCCATGTAAGACACACACACACCCGCACACACACACACACACACACACACACACACACACACACACACACACACACACACACACACACACACACACACACGCACGCACGCACGCACACACATGTGCCTAGGACAAAATGGTAACTAACACACACACACACACACACCTACACACCTACAACAGGCCTAGTGTCTAATCGACATGTGCCTAGGACAAAATGGTAACTAACATAATATATATATATATATATATATATATATATATATATATATATATATATATATATATATATATATATATAGGTAGTAGGTTGGTAGACAGCAACCACCCAGGGAGGTACTTCCGTCTTGCCAAGTGAGTGTAAAACGAAAGCCTGTAATTGTTTTACATGATGGTAGGATTGCTGGTGTCTTTTGTCTGTCTCATAAATATGCAAGATTACAAGTACATCTTGCTACTTCTACTTACACTTAGGTCACACTATACGTTTATTTATACACACTCATCTGAGTTTTCTTTAATTTTATCTTAATAGTTCTTGTTCTTATTACTTTTCCTTTTATATCCATGGGGAAGTGGAATAAAAATCTTTCCTCCGTAAGCCATGCGTGTTGTAAAAATCAACTAAAATGCGGGGAACAATGGGCTAGTAGCCCCTTTTCCTGTAATAATTACTAAAAAGAATAAGAAGAAGAAAACTGTCAAAGTGGGAAGTCTGAATGTGCGTGGATGTTGTGCGAATGATAAGAAAGAGATGATTGTGGATGTTATGAATGAGAAGAAGCTGGATGTCCTGGCTTTAAGTGAAACAAAGCTGAAGGGGGTGGGTGAGTTTTAGTGGAGAGGAATAAATGGGATTAGGTCAGGGGTTTCAAATAGAGTTAGAGCTAAAGAAGGAGTAGCAATAATGTTGAAGGATAAGCTATGGCAGGAAAAGAGGGACTATAAATATATTAATTCAAGGATTATGTGGAGTAAAATAAAGGTTGGATGTGAAAAGTGGGTTATAGTAAGCGTATATGCACCTGGGGAAGAGAGAAGTCTAGAGGAGAGAGAGAGATTTTTGGAAGCGTGGGGAGTTTTGAACCAAGTGTGAGAGTACTTGTGGTTGGGGATTTCAATGCTAAAGTGGGTAAAATGTTGTGGAGGGAGTAGTAGGTAAATTTGGGGTGCCAGGGGTAAGTGTAAATGGGGAGCCTTTAATTGAGCAATGTGTAGAAAGAGGTTTGGTAATAAGTAATACATATTTTATGAAAAAGAGGATAAATAAATATACAAGGTATTATATAGCACGTAATGAAAGTAGTTTGTTAGATTATGTATTGGTGGATAAAAGGTTGATGGGTAGGCTCCAGGATGTACATGTTTATAGAGGGGCAACTGATATATCGGATCATTATTTAGTTGTAGCTACAGTAAGAGTAAGAGGTAGATGGGACAAGAGGAAATGACAACAACAAGTAAGAGGGAGGTGAAAGTGTATAAACTAAGGGAGGAGGAAATTCGGATGAGATATAAGCAACTATTGGCAGAAAGGTGGGCTGGTGCAAGTATGAGTAGTGGGGGGGTTGAAGAGGGTTGGAACAGTTTTAAAAATGCAGTTTTAGAATGTGGGGCAGAAGTTTGTGGTTATAGGAGGGTGGGTGCAGGAGGAAAGAGGAGTGATTGGTGGAATGATGAAGTAAAGAGAAAAACTTAGCTTACGAGAGGTTTTTACAAAGCAGAAGTGTTATACGAAGAGTAGAGTATATGGAGAGTAAAAGAAAGGTGAAGAGAGTGGTGAGAGAGTGCAAAAGGAGAGCAGATGATACAGTGGGAGAGGCACTGTCAAGAAATTTTAATGAAAATAAGAAAAAAATTTGGAGCGAGTTAAACAAGTTAAGGAAGCCTAGGGAACGAATGGATATGTCAGTTAAAAACAGAGTAGGGGAGTTAGTAGATGGGGAGACGGAGGTATTGGGTAGATGGCGAGAATATTTTGAGGAACTTTTAAATGTCGACGAAGAAAGTTAGGCGGTAATTTCATGCACTGGCCAGGGAGGTATACCATCTTGTAGGAGGGAAGAAGAGCAGGATGTGAGTGTGGGGGAGGTGCGTGAGGCATTACTTAGAATGAAAGGGGTAAAGCAGCTGGAACTGCCGGGATCATGACAGAAATGTTAAAAGCAGGGGGGGATACTGTGTTGGAGTGGTTGATATTTTTGTTTAATAAATGTATGAAAGAGGGAAAGGTAACTAGGGATTGGCAGAGAGCATGTATAGTCCATTTATATAAAGAGAGGGAGGACAAAAGAAACTGTAAAAATTATAGAGGAATACGTTTACTGAGTATACGAGGAAAAGTGTATGGTAGGGTTATTATTGAAAGAATTAGAGGTAAGACAGAATGTAGAATTGTGGATGAGCAAGGAGGTTTTAGTGTGGGTAGTGGATGTGTAGATCAAGTGTTTACATTGAAGCATATATGTGAACAGTATTTAGATAAAGGTAGAGAAGTTTTTATTACATTTATGGATTTAGAAAAGGCATATGACAGAGTGGATAGAGGAGCAATGTGGCAGATGTTGCAAGTATATGGAATAGGTGGTGAGTTACTAAATGCTGCAAAGAGTTTTTATGAGGACAGTGAGGCTCAGGTTAGGGTGTGTAGAAGAGAGAGAGACTACTTCCCGGTAAAAGTAGGTCTTAGACAAGGATGTGTAATGTCACCATGGTTGTTTAATATATTTATAGATGGGGTTGTAAAAGAAGTAAATGCTAGGGTGTTCGGGAGAGGGGTGGGATTAAATTATGGGGAATCAAATACAAAATGGGAAGTGACACAGTTACTTTTTGCTGGTGATATTGTGCTTATGGGAAATTCTAAAGAAAAATTGCAAAGGTTAATGGACTAGTTTCGGAGTGTGTGTAAAGGAAGAAAGTTGAAAGTGAACATAGAAAAGAGTAAAGCGATGAGGGTATCAAATGATTTAGATAAAGAAAAATTGGATATCAAATTGGGGAGGAGTATGGAAGAAGTGAATGTTTTTAGATATTTGAGAGTTGACGTGTCAGCGGATGGATTTATGAAGGATGAGGTTAATCATAGAATTGATGAAGGAAAAAAGGTGAGTGGTGCATTGAGGTATATGTGGAGGCAAAACACGTTATCTATGGAGGCAAAGAAGGGAATGTATGAAAGTATAGAAGTATCAACACTCTTATATGGGTGTGAAGCTTGGGTGGTAAATGCAGCAGCGAAAAGGTGGTTGGATGCAGTGGAGATGTCCTGTCTAAGGGCAATGTGTGGTGTAAATACTATGCAGAAAATTCGGAGTGTGGAAATTAGGAGAAGGTGTGGCGTTAATAAAAGTATTAGTCAGAGGGCTGAAGAGGGGTTGTTGAGGTGGTTTGGTCATTTAGAGAGAATGGATCAAAGTAGAATTACATGGAGAGCGTATAAATCTGTAAGGGAAGGAAGGCGGGATAGGGGTCATCCTCGAAAAGGTTGGAGGGAGGGGGCAAAGGAGGTTTTGTGGGCGAGGGGCTTGGTCTTCCAGCAAGCGTGCGTGAGCGTGTTAGATAGGATAATATTTAGTGAAGAGATTCAGGGAAACAGGTTATTTTTAAATAGCCGGACTTGAGTCCTGGAAATGGGAAGTACAATGCCTGCACTTTAAGGAAGGGGTTTGGGATATTGGCAGTTTGGAGGGATATGTTGTGTATCTTAATGCGTACATGCTTCTAAACTGTTGTATTCTGAGCACCTCTGCAAAAACAGTGATTATGTGTGAGTGAGATGATGATAAAAGTATTTTCTTTTTGGGGACTTTCTTTCTTTTTGCGTTACCACGACCGACTTGTTAAAGAAAATATATATATATAATATATATATATATATATATATATATATATATATATATATATATATATATATATATATATATATATATATATATATATATATATATATGTCGTGCCGAATAGGCAGAACTTGCGATCTTGGCTTAAATAGCAACGTTCATCTTGCCATATAGGACAAGTGAAAATTTGTGTATGCAATAATTTCGCCAAAATCATTCTGAACCTAACGAAAAAAATATATTTGATTGTGTTTGTTTAGAACTAAATTACTGTAAACATATTTAAAATATATTTAGTTTGGTTAGGCTAAAATAAATTGTTCTTGCTATAATAAGGTTAGGTAAGTTTTCTAAGATTCTTTTGGTGCAAAATTAAAAATTTTTGCATTAACATTAATGAAAAAATATATCTTCAAACGTATAAGAGAAAATTTCAGAAAGGACTTAATTTTAAATGAGTTCTTGCTAAATGACCAGTTTTACATATTCGGCACGACATATATATATATATATATATATATATATATATATATATATATATATATATATATATATATATATATATATATATATATATATACATATATATATATGCAAGGAATTCGCAAAAGCAGGCGTGGGTAGATTGGTAAAGCAATGCATACCTTGTTCCAAGCTTCGTAAGTTCGAGTCTCCTTCAGCCAGAGATCAGCGTTTGTGTATATTTCGCCTGCTCTTGCGAATTCCTTGCATTGTTAATATCTCTAGTAAGGCTGATTCATGCAGGGGATGAGATGAAAAGCTGTAAGCCTTCTCTCTGAAAGCTGGCTGCTTTAGATCAAAGTCTAGCGTAAGCTGGACTCCAAGGTATTGGTCTAGTGTGGGTAGACTGGTAAAGCACTGCGTACCTTGTTCCATGGTTCGTAGGTTCGAGTCTCCTTCAGCGAGTGATCAGTGTATATATATATATATATATATATATATATATATATATATATATATATATATATATATATCAATAACAACACTGCACTAGCCAAGGACTCGAACCCATGTAGCTTTGGCCTGCCTCATGGTGGGCGAAAACACATGACGCCCTAATCCACTGGACCATACGATCCTTAAGAGTAGCACATTTGTTATTGATCAATACCACTTGTTCGTGGTCACAATAATACCATTTACATCACCTCTGTACCATGACACCATGGGAAGGTATCGCCAGGTCAGGGCAGGTATCGCCGGCAATATCCATAACACCTTCCCTACAGAAAGTTAACCTGAGTACAGCTGTGAACCTAAGTGCCTGTCCTCCTTGGTGAGCTATCCATGACTGATGCTGGCTCCATGAGATCTTCCTGATCCTCTTCAAGCAACTGGAGCCAGAGTGGCTGTCCTCCTTGCTGACCTTCTATCCGTTACTGGCGTTGGTAACAATAACAGGGACACAGCAACACGTTGTTGTGATCGATAGTCAGCCCGTCCTCTTAACTACAGATATCAAGTCACTGTTGTTAACAGAATCAAGTGATTGAGTGTTGAAGGCGCCGTAAACACATCAGTTATGATTTACTCCGGACTAGCGCAGTGGCTGCGAGTTTTCTGATTCACAAACCAAGTTTTTCATGGCCTTTTATCCTAGAGTCATATGTAATAATTTTATTATTCTTTTTATGAAAAGAAGACAGTCTAACTTAACCTAGCCTAACTTAACCTAACCTAACCTAATTTAGCCTAATTTATCCCAACCTAGCCTAATTTATCCCAACCTAGCCTAATTTATCCCAACCTAGCCTAACCCGGCCTAGCTTAACCTAATCTAACCTTACCTAAACTAACTTAACCTGGCCTAATCCAACCTAACCTAACCTAACCTAACCTAACTTAACGTAACCTAGTCAAACCCAACCTAATCTAACCTAACCTAGCCTAGCCTCACCTAACCTAACCTAACCTAACATAACCTAAACTAACCTAACCTAACCTTCCCTGGCCTTACCTAACCTAACCTAACCTAACCTAAACTGACCTAACCTAGACTAGAAATGTTCTGCAGACAACATATGAAGAATTTACTTAATGATTGGAGGACAAGTTGCGCTGTTATGTAGGCGAGACACCAAGAAATTTACATACTAGACAAAAACAGCACAAATGCATACTGAAGACTTGACACAAGTAATAAAAATAGTAATAAAACAGAACAGTAGTAAACACATCATCCACCTTAGTAACACCACACAACAAAACAGTAGTAAACACATCATCCACCTCGGTAACACCACACAACAAAACAGTAGTAAACACATCATCCACCTTAGTAACACCACACAACAAAACAGTAGTAAACACATCATCCACCTCGGTAACACCACACAACAAAACAGTAGTAAACACATCATCCACCTTAGTAACACCACACAACAAAACAGTAGTAAACACATCATCCACCTCGGTAACACCACACAACAAAACAGTAGTAAACACATCATCCACCTCAGTAACACCACACAACAAAACAGTAGTAAACACATCATCCACCTCGGTAACACCACACAACAAAACAGTAGTAAACACATCATCCACCTTAGTAACACCACACAACAAAACAGTAGTAAACACATCATCCACCTCGGTAACACCACAAAACAAAACAGTAGTAAACACATCATCCACCTTAGTAACACCACACAACAAAACAGTAGTAAACACATCATCCACCTCGGTAACACCACACAACAAAACAGTAGTAAACACATCATCCACCTTAGTAACACCACACAACAAAACAGTAGTAAACACATCATCCACCTCGGTAACACCACACAACAAAACAGTAGTAAAAACATCATCCACCTCAGTAACACCACACAACAAAACAGTAGTAAACACATCATCCACCTCAGTAACACCACACAACAGAACAGTAGTAAACACATCATCCACCTCAGTAACACAACACAACAGAACAGTAGTAAACACATCATCCACCTCAGTAACATTACACAACAAAACAGTAGTAAACACATCATCCACCTCAGTAACACCACACAACAAAACAGTAGTAAACACATCATCCACCTCAGTAACACCACACAACAAAACAGTAGTAAACACATCATCCACCTCAGTAACACCACACAACAAAACAGTAGTAAACACATCATCCACCTCAGTAACACCACACAACAAAACAGTAGTAAACACATCATCCACCTCGGTAACACCACACAACAAAACAGTAGTAAACACACCATCCACCTCAGTAACACCACACAACAAAACAGTAGTAAACACATCATCCACCTCGGTAACACCACACAACAGAACAGTAGTAAACACATCATCCACCTCAGTAACACAACACAACAGAACAGTAGTAAACACATCATCCACCTCAGTAACACCACACAACAGAACAGTAGTAAACACATCATCCACCTCAGTAACACCACACAACAAAACAGTAGTAAACACATCATCCACCTCAGTAACACCACACAACAGAACAGTAGTAAACACATCATCCACCTCAGTAACACCACACAACAAAACAGTAGTAAACACATCATCCACCTCGGTAACACCACACAACAAAACAGTAGTAAACACATCATCCACCTCAGTAACACCACACAACAAAACAGTAGTAAACACACCATCCACCTCAGTAACACCACACAACAAAACAGTAGTAAACACATCATCCACCTCGGTAACACCACACAACAAAACAGTAGTAAACACATCATCCACCTCAGTAACACCACACAACAAAACAGTAGTAAACACATCATCCACCTCGGTAACACCACACAACAGAACAGTAGTAAACACATCATCCACCTCGGTAACACCACACAACAAAACAGCAGTAAACACATCATCCACCTCGGTAACACCACACAACAAAACAGTAGTAAACACATCATCCACCTCAGTAACACCACACAACAAAACAGCAGTAAACACATCATCCACCTCGGTAACACCACACAACAAAACAGTAGTAAACACATCATCCACCTTAGTACACCACACAACAAAACAGTAGTAAACACATCATCCACCTCAGTAACACCACACAACAAAACAGTAGTAAACACATCATCCACCTCAGTAACACCACACAACAAAACAGTAGTAAACACATCATCCACCTCGGTAACACCACACAACAAAACAGCAGTAAACACATCATCCACCTCGGTAACACCACACAACAAAACAGTAGTAAACACATCATCCACCTTAGTACACCACACAACAAAACAGTAGTAAACACATCATCCACCTCAGTAACACCACACAACAAAACAGTAGTAAACACATCATCCACCTCAGTAACACCACACAACAAAACAGTAGTAAACACATCATCCACCTCAGTAACACCACACAACAAAACAGTAGTAAACACATCATCCACCTCAGTAACACCACACAACAAAACAGTAGTAAACACATCATCCACCTCAGTAACACCACACAACAAAACAGTAGTAAACACATCATCCACCTCGGTAACACCACACAACAAAACAGTAGTAAACACATCATCCACCTCGGTAACACCACACAACAAAACAGTAGTAAACACATCATCCACCTCGGTAACACCACACAACAAAACAGTAGTAAACACATCATCCACCTCAGTAACACCACACAACAAAACAGTTGTAAACACATCATCCACCTCAGTAACACCACACAACAAAACAGTAGTAAACACATCATCCACCTTAGTACACCACACAACAAAACAGTAGTAAACACATCATCCACCTCAGTAACACCACACAACAGAACAGTAGTAAACACATCATCCACCTCAGTAACACCACACAACAAAACAGTAGTAAACACATCATCCACCTCAGTAACACCACACGACAAAACAGTAGTAAACACATCATCCACCTCAGTAACACCACACAACAAAACAGTAGTAAACACATCATCCACCTTAGTACACCACACAACAAAACAGTAGTAAACACATCATCCACCTTAGTAACACCACACAACAAAACAGTAGTAAACACATCATCCACCTCGGTAACACCACACAACAAAACAGTAGTAAACACATCATCCACCTCAGTAACACCACACAACAAAACAGTAGTAAACACGCATCCACCTCAGTAACACCACACAACAGAACAGTAGTAAACACATCATCCACCTCGGTAACACCACACAACAAAACAGTAGTAAACACATCATCCACCTCGGTAACACCACACAACAAAACAGTAGTAAACACATCATCCACCTCAGTAACACCACACAACAGAACAGTAGTAAACACATCATCCACCTCGGTAACACCACACAACAAAACAGTAGTAAACACATCATCCACCTCAGTAACACCACACAACAAAACAGTAGTAAACACATCATCCACCTTAGTAACCACACAACAGAACAGTAGTAAACACATCATCCACCTCAGTAACACCACACAACAGAACAGTAGTAAACACATCATCCACCTCGGTAACACCACACAACAAAACAGTAGTAAACACATCATCCACCTCAATAACACCACACAACAAAACAGTAGTAAACACATCATCCACCTCAGTAACACCACACAACAGAACAGTAGTAAACACATCATCCACCTCAGTAACACCACACAACAAAACAGTAGTAAACACATCATCCACCTCAGTAACATCACACAACAAAACAGTAGTAAACACATCATCCACCTCAGTAACATCACACAACAAAAGAAAGTGACGTACATTGTCTTTAAACTCACTGCACAGATCGTGCATCAAGCTATCACACACACAGAATACCACGACTTCACCTGTAACGGCCCCTGACCTTACCCAATAATACCTGACCTTATCTGGCAGTACATAACCTCCGCTATATATTTAATGTACCACTGTTTCAAGTATTCCCTGGACGTGATGAAGCGAATGCTGCTGAGCTGTTTAAAACACCCTTGACTGGAGTTTTATGGGTTTTATATTATATTAATAATTCTCATATACGCCAGCAAGAAAACAAGAATGAATTAACGCGGTCGTGCCTATACGCGAGCCCCGTGTATGCGCTTATAAGCACGAATACACACACAAGCATGCGTTTGTCAGCTGGCTTTGCGTCGAAGTGCTGTTAACACGCACACATCTAACCCTACATTAGGCACACTGAACTGAGCTGAAATACTCTCAGATAAGACTCGTGCGGGTGAAAAAGGGGAGAGTTGGACAGAGGAAGAGTAGTGAGCGAGAGAATGGTTTTAGGGGGAGGAAAGGAGCCAGGGCTAAACCCAGCTGCGTAGCAGTATGAAGCTTGGTTGAGGGGCTGGTTGCTGGGCAAGGTTGAGCGTCGGAGATGGCATAAAAGAGGACTCTTCTTCTTATGGCCAGAGCTTTGGTAAGATGGGTAAGGAAGAAGGATGGGTAAGGATAGAAATATTGGAAAAGGGTGGGAGGGGGGAGAGAGGTAGGATATAAAAGGTAAGTGGCCCAACCACTTTGGTGTAATTTAGAAGGTGTATGTGAAATAATAAGATATTCTTGAAGGGGTATAATACTAACCCATCAGAGTCACATAGATATAACAGATATATAAGTACATGACTCTGAATTGGTAGTAAATATACAAATTGCAATTGCTTTTTTTTTTTTTTTTTTGTTTTTTTTTTCTTTCTTTTTTTTTGCGATTGCACAACGGATATTTAAGTGACAATGAAGGCAATAATTTCCTGGCCAGTTTATAAAGAATTACTTGACAATGGCTTCTTACAGGTGGTGTCCCGCCATAGTAAATTTAGCATAATTTTTACAGTAGATTGTTATATAAGATGTCTCCCTAATTGGGGGCGATGATTTTCTTAGTAAACATAGGAGGGTTCTGGTGTTACCCAATCATCCTCATCTGCAGGGAGGTTGCTCAATATCATTGGTCGATGGTAATCATCTTTATGGATAAAACGACAGACCCTCTGTGGGAGAGTCATTCTTTGAGTCCTGTGAGGAGGAGTATTGATGATATAATCTGTGGTATTTACAACTTGTAGAGGATGTTCTCTATCTGGCATATAGAGTTCTTGCATTGCATAGGGTTGTTTCTTTTTCAGGGTGTCAAGGCGTACATTTAAGGCAGTAATATCTTGTTGTACGTGTAAATCTGCCATTTTAACTCTGTCTCTCCTCCTGGTACCCGTAATTAAGCGAAGAGCTCTATTCTGGACCCGTTGCAACCGTAGCATGTTGGTCTCTGTTGTTAATGTCATTGGGACACATGGGTATTCGAGTATAGGTCTTATTATCATTTTATACAGATGTTTTTTTACACGTGGAGGGGTTTGATTGAATCGAAAGAGACTGCTAAGACCGGCTTTGGCTATGTTGATCTTTTTAGTTACATGAGATGTTGAGTGGAGCAGCCTGTCTATTTCATATCACAAGATCTTGTTAGGGTTTCTAATGGCTACAGGTGTACCCCTTTATCTTCGATGGTTGATGCAAAACATCCTATCGTGCTAACATGGACTTTGTCAGGATTAGTCGCAATTCTCCATTTCTTTTCCCAATTAGATGTTCGACTTAGTTCAATATTCATTTTTTCTATGACTCTCTCATACTTGTATTTTCCCGTTACCGGAGTTGATGAGACGACATGAATAACATCATCTGCAAACTGCGTCACAATTGTATCATTAAACTCTGGTTGAGGAAGGTCATTCACATAAATGTTGAAGAGGATTGGACTAAGACAAGAACCTTGTGGGACACCAGCTATTGGTATAAAAGGCTCTGTCGACCTGCCATGAAAGGTGGGAATGATTTTTCTTTGTGTTAAGAAATTATATATTAATCTGAGAAAAGTCCAGTTATGGTCTGGTAGGTCAATGAGTTTGTATATAAGACCATCATGCCATAAGCTATCAAAAGCTTTATGAACATCTCTGGAGGCAATTAGGGCAAGATTGTCCTGATGTTTTAGACTTGCTACAGTATCGAAAATAATATTTATTGCATGATTGGTACCTCTGTGTGTTCTAAAGCCAAATTGTTTTTCAGTAAAAAGGTGATTAAACTCCGTATAGTAGTTCAGTCTGTAGGAAATGATCTTCTCAAGAACTTTTCCAGTGACTTCAAGTAAAGATACAGGTCTATAGTTCCCTGGTTGGTGGATGTCTTTATTGGGCTTACCAAGAAAGATCATCCTAGCAGTCTTAAAAACCACTGGAAAATGTCCTGAGGCCAAGATGGCATTAAAGATATTAACCAAAGACTGTTTACAATTTCTGGGTAGGAACTTTATTTGTTTCATTGTTATTCCAGAGAGACCAGGGGCTCTGTTTCGCATTCTTCCAATAACCTGACTCATCTCGAGTAATGTAATAGGTCTAGTAAGCGGGTGGGCGTCTTCAAGAGTTGATGTATCGATGGAAGGTAGTGGTTGTAGATCATCTAGGTTCTCATCTCTCCATTCATTTACCAACTGATAGTGATTATTGTTAAATCGACGACTGTTATTGTGGGAGAGAATTTTCTCCCATACATCACCCATCAAATTAGCCTGGTCCTGTGGATCGTCAAGTTTAATCTCAACATCATCATCCTCATCAGTGAAGGTATGAATTAGGTAGTTAGGAGCCTTGTGCTTTGCCCCTAACAGTTGTCGGATCTTACTCCAAAATTTTGCTGGCTCACGTTTATACTGATTAGCTTGGAGAACTAGCAATTTCCATAAGTCACGTTTGTGATGACTAATCATGTGAATTAATTCTTGCCTCAATCTGTGCAGTGTAGCTACTGGTGGTTGACAAAAGAGGACTGGGCTTGGCGTAGGCGTAGGAGGCAAGGGCACATGGGCGGTGGCGCCGTGTCACTGCTGGTTATGCTGTAGTCTGCCTCTCGGAATGCATGTGGTGGAGAGAGGGAGGCACAGTGGTCAGCGAAAAAATAAACAAAAGGACGTCGTTAAAGGTCCACACCTGCATAGGGCAGGAAAATTAGGCACATGAATGAATGAATGAAAACTCTCAGGTAAGACCCACGAGTGGGTTAGTGGGGAAGTGTGGACAGACGAAGAGTAGTCCGTGAGAGGAAGGTCTTGAGTGGTGAGGTAAAGTGCCAGGGCTAGACCCAGCTGCGTAGCATTATGAGGCAACGTAGATACAGCATGTGGAGAGCATGGAGGAGAGAGCAGACTGCAGACAGTGCTCGCTGGCTGGCTTGCCTCAGACTGAGGTGAGGGGCTGGTTGGCTGGGCGTCAGATGTCAGGTGTTGGGAGGCTCAGATCTTGTACTCACCTATTTGTACTCACCTATTTGTGGTTGCAGGGGTCGATTCACAGCTCCTGGCCCCGCCTCTTCGCTGATTGCTACTAGGTCCTCTCTCTCCCTGCCCCATGAGCTCTATCATACATCGCCTTAAAACTGTGTATGGTTCCTGCCTCCACCACATCACTTTCTAGGCTATTCCATGGCCTGACTACTCTATGACTGAAGAAATACTTCCTAACATCCCTTTGATTCATCTGAGTCTTCAACTTCCAATTGTGACCTCTTGTGTCTGTGTCCCATCTCTGGAACATCCCGTCTTTGTCCACCTCGTCTATTCTGCGCAGTATTTTATATGTCGTTATCATGTCTCCCCTGACCCTCCTGGCCTCCAGTGTCGTCAGGCCGATTTCCCTCAACCTTTCTTCATAGGACAATCCCCGTAGCTCTGGGACTAGTCTTGTTGCAAACCTTTGCACTTTCTCTAATTTCTTGACGTGCTTGACTAGGTGTGGATTCCAAACTGGTGCTGCATACTCCAGTATGGGCCTGACGTAGATGGTGTACAGAGTCTTAAACGAATCCTTACTGAGGTATCGGAACGCTATCCGTAGGTTTGCCAGGCGCCCGTATGCTGCAGCAGTTATCTGATTGATGTGCGCCTCAGGAGATATGCTCGGTGTTATACTCACCCCCAGATCTTTTTCCTTTAGTGAGGTTTGCAGTCTTTGGCCATCTAAACTATATTGTGTCTGCGGTCTTCTTTGCCCTTCCCCAATCTTCATGACTTTGCATTTGGCAGGGTTAAATTCAAGGAGCCAGTTGCTGGACCAGGCTTGTAGCCTGTCCAGATCTCTTTGTAGTCCTGCCTGATCCTCGTCCGATTCGATTCTTCTCATTAACTTCACATCGTCTGCAAACAAGGACACTTCTGAGTCTATCCCTTCCGTTATGTCGTTCACGTATACCAAGAACAGCACAGGTCCTAGGACTGACCCCTGTGGAACCCCGCTTGTCACAGGCGCCCACTCTGACACCTCGTCGCGTACCATGACTCGTTGGAGATGTGGGGAATGAGGCTTCTAGCAGTGAGGTGCAGTCTGTCTCTCACTGTGAGGAGGCTGTAGGTGGGGAGGTAGCAACGGCTACCAGCAGTGAGGTGCAGCCCAGCACCTGCTACAAGTGGCGAGTTGTTCACAGTAATGGGAGGCGCATCAGAGTAAGGAAAGTTAAGAGTGAAGATCTGAAGGTAGGAAATCGCTTCTCTGTTCTCCAGGATGAATGTACTTCAGTGGCCAGTGAAGGTAAGGGTACTACTGCCCCTGCTAATGAAGGTAAGCGCATTCTTGTGGTTGGTGACTCTCAGGTAAGATATGTTGACCGTGCTTTTTGTAATAGGAATAAGAAGATGAGAGATAGAGTGTGCTTCCCTGGAGCTGGTGTTGGGGACATTGTCAACAGGCTGGATAATATCATGTCAGGTAATGGGAACAAGCCCATTATCTGTCTCAGTGCTGGTGGAAATGATATTGGGAAGGGTAGGAGAGAAGAGCTGCTAGATAAGTACAGGTCAGCTATAGATTTCATTAAGTCTAAGGGAGGGATCCCAATCATATGTAGCATCTTGCCTAGAAGGGGAGTAGGAAATGAATGGTTGTCTAGGGCAATTGGTGTAAATTGCTGGCTAGACAGATACTGCAAGGAACTTGCAATCCCATTCATTGACAACTGGAACAACTTTTATGGCAAACATGATATGTATGCAAGGGATGGGGTACATCTCTCTGGGGCAGGGGTGGTAGCACTTGCAGACTCGATTGAGAAGGCCATTGGTGAAATGCCTATGATTTTAAACTGATGGAAGATAGAGGTATGGGTGTGTGTGGGAAACAAGCAGGTTGCAACACTAGGGTTGGAAACAGTAAATGTATAAAAGGCATTCAGCATGAAGTTATAAATAAAGACAATAGAACAGGTCAGCAAACAAAGGGGGACAGCAGAGGGCAGCAAGGGACTAGCTCCCTTAAGGTTTACTATACTAATAGCAGGAGTGTTAGAAATAAGATAGATGAGCTAAGATTAATTGCAAGTGCAGGAAACATAGATATTATTGCTATAACAGAGACCTGGCTCAATCTGAAAGATAGAGAGATGCCCTCTGAATGTCACATACAAGGCTATAAATTATTCCACACTGACAGGGTCAACAGGAAAGGTGGTGGAGTAGCGATGTATGTCAGAGACAATTTAAATTGTTGTGTTAGACAAGATATTAAATTAGAAGCGTCAGCCACTGAATCTGTTTGGTTACAGCTTCTCGAGGGCCGAGAAAAACTAATTTTGGGTGTGATTTACAGGGCCCCAAATCTTGATAGGGAGTGCAGTAAACTTCTATGGGACGAAATTCGTAAGGCATCTACATACGAAAATGTTGTGCTAATGGGAGATTTCAACTATTAGACAGATTGACTGGAGCAATTTGACCGGAAATTTAGAGTCGGGTGACTTTCTTGATTCGATCCAGGATTGTTTTTTAAAACAGTTTGTGACAGAGCCAACTAGGGGAAATAACCTCCTTGACTTGGTTCTTGCCAGTAGGGAAACACTAATTAATAATCTTGAGGTTAATGATGAGCTTGGGGAGAGTGATCACAAATCACTCAGTTTTAACATATTATGGAATTCCCCTAATAATGGCAATCAAGTCTCCGTCCCTGACTTTCGCTTGGCTGATTTCATAGGACTGAAAAATTACTTAGGTGGGCTGAACTGGAATGACCTGACTAAGGGTCAGGTAGGTGGTGATGGTTGCCGATATGATGCTTTCCAGGGCATAGTTCTAGCTGCTCAGTCAAATTATGTTCCAAATAGGGAAATCAGATCAAGCAAAAATGATCCTAAATGGATGAACAATAGATTAAAATATCTGATTGGTCAAAAGAGAGGCATATATAGGCAAATCAAAAGAGGAGAGGGGCAATTAAGAAATCGATATATTCAGTTAAAGAGAGAAATAAAAAAGGGAATTAGAAAAGCAAAAAGAGATTATGAGGTTAAAGTTGCAAGAGAATCGAAGACTAACCCAAAAGGATTCTTTCAGGTATACAGAAGTAAGATCAGGGACAAGATAGGCCCACTCAAAAGTTCCTCGGGTCAGCTCACTGACAGTGATAAGGAAATGTGTAGAATTTTTAACACATACTTCCTCTCAGTTTTTACACAGGAGGATACCAGTGATATTCCAGTAATGATAAATTATGTAGAACAGGACGATAATAAACTGTGCACTATTAGGGTCACAAGTGACATGGTCCTTAGGCAAATAGATAAATTAAAACCTAACAAATCCCCAGGCCCTGATGAACTGTATGCAAGGGTTCTAAAGGAATGTAAAGAGGAGCTTAGCACACCTTTGGCTAATCTTTTCAACATATCACTACAAACTGGCATGGTGCCAGATAAGTGGAAAATGGCAAATGTGATACCTATTTTCAAAACAGGTGACAGGTCCTTAGCTTCGAACTATAGACCAATAAGCCTAACCTCCATAGTGGGAAAATTTATGGAATCAATAATTGCCGAGGCAGTTCGTAGCCACCTTGAAAAGCATAAATTAATCAACGAATCTCAGCATGGTTTTACAAAGGGGCGTTCCTGCCTTACGAATTTATTAACTTTTTTCACTAAGGTATTTGAGGAGGTAGATCATGGTAATGAATATGATATTGTGTATATGGACTTCAGTAAGGCTTTTGACAGGGTCCCACATCAGAGACTATTGAGGAAAATTAAAGCACATGGAATAGGAGGAGAAATTTTTTCCTGGATAGATGCATGGTTGACAAATAGGCAGCAGAGAGTTTGCATAAATGGGGAGAAATCAGAGTGGGGAAGCGTCACGAGCGGTGTTCCACAGGGGTCAGTGTTGGGCCCCCTGCTGTTCACAATCTACATAAACGACATAGATGAGGGCATAAAGAGCGACATCGGCAAGTTTGCCGATGACACCAAAATAGGCCGTCGAATTCATTCTGACGAGGACATTCGAGCACTCCAGGAAGATTTGAATAGACTGATGCAGTGGTCGGAGAAGTGGCAGATGCAGTTTAATATAGACAAATGCAAAGTTCTAAATGTTGGACAGGACAATAACCATGCCACATATAAACTAAATAATGTAGATCTTAATATTACGGATTGCGAAAAAGATTTAGGAGTTCTGGTTAGCAGTAATCTGAAACCAAGACAACAGTGCATAAGTGTTCGCAATAAAGCTAATAGAATCCTTGGCTTCATATCAAGAAGCATAAATAATAGGAGTCCTCAGGTTGTTCTTCAACTCTATACATCCTTGGTTAGGCCTCATTTAGATTATGCTGCACAGTTTTGGTCACCGTATTACAGAATGGATATAAATTCTCTGGAAAATGTACAAAGGAGGATGACAAAGATGATCCCATGTATCAGAAACCTTCCCTATGAGGATAGACTAAGGGCCCTGAAACTGCACTCTCTAGAAAGACGTAGAATTAGGGATGATATGATTGAGGTGTATAAGTGGAAGACAGGAATAAATAAAGGGGATGTAAATAGTGTGCTGAAAATATCTAGCCTAGACAGGACTCGCAGCAATGGTTTTAAGTTGGAAAAATTCAGATTCAGGAAGGATATAGGAAAGTACTGGTTTGGTAATAGAGTTGTGGATGAGTGGAACAAACTCCCAAGTACCGTTATAGAGGCCAGAACGTTGTGTAGCTTTAAAAATAGGTTGGATAAATACATGAGTAGATGTGGGTGGGTGTGAGTTAGACCTGATAGCTTGTGCTAACAGGTCGGTTGCCGTGTTCCTCCCATAAGTCAATGTGACCTGACCTGACTAGGTTGGGTGCATTGGCTTAAGCCGGTAGGAGACTTGGACCTGCCTCGCATGGGCCAGTAGGCCTTCTGCAGTGTTCCTTCGTTCTTATGTTCTTATGAAAGCCTTCTTGCAGTCCAAAAATACGCAGTCGATCCACCCCTCTCTCTCTTGTCTTACTTCTGTCACCTTGTCATAAAACTCTAGTAGGTTTGTGACACAGGATTTTCCTTCCCTGAAACCGTGCTGGTTGTCAATTATACACTTGTTTCTTTCCAGGTGCCCCACCACTCTCCTCCTGATGATCTTCTCCATGACCTTGCATACTATACACGTTAGAGATACAGGTCTGTAGTTTAGTGCCTCATGTCTGTCTCCCTTTTTAAAAATTGGGACTACATTTGCCATTTTCCATACCTCAGGGAGTTGCCCAGTTTCAAATGATGTGTTGAAGATCTTTGTTAATGGCTCACACAATATCTCTGCTCCCTCTTTAAGGACCCATGGAGAGATGTTGTCTGGTCCCACCGCCTTTGAGGTGTCAAGTTCGCATAGCAGCTTCTTCACCTCCTCCTTGGTTATATGTACCTCATCCAGCACTTGCTGGTGTGCCCCCCTGTTCTGATTTCTTGGAGTAATACTGGTTTCCACTGTAAATACCTCTTTAAATCTTGTGTTGAGCTCCTGACATACCTCTCGGTCGTTTCTTGTGAATTCCCCATCACCCTTCCTCAGTCTGATTACCTGGTCCTTGACTGTTGTTTTCCTCCTGATGTGGCTGTACAACAGCTTCGGGTCAGTCTTTACTTTTGATGCTATGTCATTTTCATATTGTCTCTGAGCCTCCCTTCTTATCTGTGCATATTCGTTTCTGGCTCTTCGGCTGATTTCTTTATTTTCCTGAGTTCTCTGTCTTCTGTACCTTTTCCATTCTCTAGTACACCTAGTTTTTGCCTCCCTACACCTTTGGGTGAACCAAGGACTCGTTCTGTTCTTCCCATTATTTCTGTTTCCCTTGGGAACAAACCTCTCCTCTGCCTCCTTGCATTTTGTTGCTACATAGTCCATCATTTCTTGTACTGGTTTTCCTGTCAGTTCCCTCTCCCACTGAATGTCTTGAAGGAAGTTCCTCATGCCTGAGTAGTTCCCCCTTTTGTAGTTTGGTTTTTCCCAGCCTATTCCTGCTACTCTCTCCACTTGGAGCTCAACTATGTAGTCGAAGCACAGAACCACATGATCACTAGCTCCCAGGGGCCTTTCATACATGATACCCTCGATGTCCGAACTACTCATGGTGAATACAAGGTCCAACCTTGCTGGTTCATCCTCTCCTCTCTCTCTGGTAGTGTCTCTAACATGTTGATGCATGTGTTGTGTTGTAGTTGGTGTGTTGAGAGTTTGGCTACACCTCGTTGATGACAGCTCCACACTTGAGCCGTTTAAAGTCTTTCTTGGTCATGTGATATAGGTGCATTCTGAGGTTGGAGCAGTTCAGGTTCGTCACGAGGAAGGATAGTACGTTTTTGAAATGAGAGCAACAGCAGACGTGGACGTTCGTGTAGCAGCCAGCCGAGGTGTTAGTTTAAGTTTAATATGTTTATTATGCACCCCATACCCATCCTGTGGGCGGTAGTCAAAAGATTACAGAGGTACATAATTGGTCCAGGGACTGGACTCCAAAGTTTTGATAGCTGAGCAAGTTACAGAGGTAATGAACTCACAATTTACAAAGGTAATGAACTCACAATTTACAAGCCGAGGTGTGGAAGTGCGTGTAGCAGCGGCCAGCGAGTGAGCCGCGGCCCCGAGCGGCTCAGTGATTGATCAACGTGGCGACCAATCAGAAGACGCCTCCACCTGAGTCTCTCGACATCCACACTTGTATACTGCGACCCAAGATGTTTCTTGGGTTATCTTGAGTGATCCAGAGCTTCGAGGAAAACCAGCTTGCTGTCGCTTCGAGCCCCATCCCTTCAAGTGGGTAAGGCGGTGGCCAGCCTGCTTGGTTCCCTCTCTTCCCCCTCCACCCCCGAACCTCATCCTCCCCTACTCCTCCCCCACCCATTACCCAACCCACTACACTGGCCTATCCACAGAACACTCTCCTCACACTACTATCCTTCTAACTTTCCTGTCGTCTTATTTTTCGGCAACTTCGCCTTTGGCGACTTAAAACAAGGCATTTTAACCATCCAGTAGCCCGTGTGGTTTTTTAAAATCCGGCTGATCTTTGCCATGGGCCCTGTGGAAAATTGCATTTACTTGGATGTATCATTATTTACATAACAGTAAATGAACAAAGATAATTATTATTTATCAGTTAGACAAGTAGGAATTTGGGACACCTAGGTCGCAAAAAATATCCCCCTTCCATACCTACCACTGTCATATCCACAAGTTGCTCTGGACTCATTAATTACAAATGAAAAATACATCACCAGGTATGCTGGTAAATATATAAATTTGTGGACTGTATATTAAATTAAAAAATGATTATATATAAACACATATACATAACAGAAGGAGAATATCTTAAAATCATAACACTCACCAATTTGACTGAAGATTAATGTGTCATGTACAGGACCCCCCTTTTTGCCTACATTTATGAAAAATTTACTGGCCAGAATTTAAACATAAATTAGACAGCTTATCTGAGGTTCCTGGAGTTGTCCTGTCCTGTCGCCTGATACTCAAGTTATGCAGGAATGCACATCCAACAATTTCGTCTCCTATTTGAGAGGTGTCAACCCAATTTTAACCTCTAGAGCAAGAAAATTCTTCACATTCACTAATGTCTGTTACTCCAATTCAAAAACAATGGTGACTGTCTTCTGTGCAGATGCAGGCTCAGTTTCCCATTTTCTATGACATAAATATTATTAAATACAGTATGGCCATCTATTTACATATAACTACTGTATTTCTGGAAAATATATATAGTATTTTCCACAGGCCCCATTTCCCCTCACTCCCTCGAGGGCTAGGCTATCTTAGGGGCTGTCCTTCATAAGTCAGCCGAATTAGGCATTAGGATGCTAGCACACAGAGGCAACTGATTTCTTTTCAGCATATTATCTGAGCCAGCTTAAAATTAGCTGGGCAAAATGCCTAATATAAGAGTGAGACTTCAGGTCACTGGTGACTCCAAGACCAAAAGAGAAATTTTAGACTGCATTCGCAGCAAGGCTACCATAGCACCTGTGGACATATTCATGACCCACGCTGGTGCAGTTCTACTGCTCTCCTCGGAAGAGGAGTTACTTCACCTTCTAAAAAGAGAAGTTCTTGACAAACTCGTCGATGAGGGCATTTCCCCCATCCCACCTGGCAACTTCCAGGCTCAACGCTCAGTGTTTGTTGCACGCATCAACAGCATTATGCGTGATCACACTGACGTCGAACTCGTGGAAGGAATCAACCAAGACAACTCCAATTTCAAAGTTCTCAAGGCTTACAAGTTTACCAAGAACTCCAACAACCAGCAATCGCTGAAGCTTATCCTTGAGACACCAGAGGAAGACAGATTCGTCTGCGACCATGGTCTGAAGTGTTTTGGCACCAAATGCACGCCAGACCAGGTCAGCATGGAGAGATTCGTCTCAATCACCCAATGCTTCAAATGTTATCACTTCGGTCATACCACAAACAAATGCACCAAAGAGAATCCTGTATGCAGCATCTGTGCAGATGTCCATGCTTGCAGAGTCTGACCCAATAGAAACAGGCCCAAGTGCACCCTCTGTGGTGGGTCCCACCATGCTGTCTCGCCCAGCTGCCCCATCAGGAAGTCCGAAGTCCAAAAAGTCCTTGAAAACAGGAAACTGACCAATGCCAAGCAAAAGGCTGCTCAATCCCCTCCCTCTATGTCGCATGAATCTTTCCCTAACCTACCGAACTCTAGCAACGCCCCTACTGCCACTACTTCACAACACAATGCTTGGATCCCCTCCCCCCAGCCCCCACCCCCTCCCTACTCCTGGCCCTCAACAACCCCAAGGGCTCCCCTCCTACCCTATCCCCTCCGGTCTCATCCAAGAAGGAATAATGAAGAGCACTGCATACTTCATGCTGGCCAAGGAATGGTCCAAGGGCAATGACCACCTCTGCTGCACCATCCTCTACGAGTTGTTCATTGCAAATGGCGCGTCAGCCATAATCATCCCCGACTCAGTGTGCCCATACATGAGCCCCTCAGCTCATGACCAACCAACCACCAGCAAGGAAGCAACTATCCCTCCAACTGCATCACTAACCAATGCACAACCCACCGCCAATGAAGCTGACCCACAGGACAAACCTGATCCCACCACCACCCCATGCGAGACACCCACTGAACAACACGTTCAATATCAGCACATGTTCTCCCTTACGCAGTGCCCAGTATCCCCCATGTTGGCAACGTCAACTTCCGAGGCGACCGACGACCTAACCCCACAGCTTAACTCTGAACCTAACGTGCCCCTGACGTCAGACGATGAATCAGACTCGTCATCAGATGGCACCATCGCCAACAGCACAGACGACGACCAACTCCTCACTCAGAAGTCCACCCAAGACTATAACCCCACTCCCTCCCGCACTCCCAACAGAAAACGCACCCAACCACCACGAGACTGCGCTACCAAACACCCATCCTCTGTCCACAGCAACCTCGTCAAACAAGTAAAATAATGGGGATCACAATTCTACATATTAACATCCGACACTTCTTCAACAACCGCTACTTCCTTGAACTAGAACTCTGTAACCACAACCCAGACATTATCCTCTTAAATGAAACATCAGTCAGACCTGACCAACACATAAAGATACGTGGGTACTCAACTCTCGAGAAATCCAGGGGGCCCAACAGTGGGGTGGCCATCTTAGTGAAGCAGGGACATGAATTCCGCAATCTACATGTCGACGAGGACAACATCTTAGCGGTCGAAGTACCAACATCACATGGGCGACTCCTAGAAGGCACAGGGCACTTCCCTCTCAGACAACCGTATATCGAATCCATTCCCTTACACCGTCTTCTCAATAAAAATATCCCTACTGTCCTAGCAGGGGACTTCAAAGCCCACCACCCTGCTCTCTTCAATTGTGGAGCCGCCCACAAGGGGAAACAACTATACCACATAATGGCTGCGAAAGACCTTACATTCCAAGGCCCATTCTTCAAGTCGTTCGTGGGCCCCCACCCAGGCACCCCAGACGTAGTCCTCACCAACAGAGACTGCGACCTGTTCCACTGCAGAGTCTCCCCAGGCGGCAACGTCGGGTCAGACAACATCCCCGTGGTAATCAAGCTACAGTCCACTCCATTCCGTACACCCACTTTCCCTAAACCCAATCTGAAGACGTTAGGCTTTGACCCCTATAGAGCCTTCTTAGGAAATGACCAAACCATTTCTTTTGAAGACCAGCCCTCCAATGCAATAGACGGGGCAATTAACTCTCTCCACGCCAGAATCAATGAGGCCATGCAAGCCTGCTGCACACTAACATCGTCCAAGATCTACCAACAATACAAACCAACCAGGGAAATCAAGGACAGAATGAACACGTACCAATCAGAATGCAGCAGTCACTTCCTCACAGGGCAACTCTCCCGGGAAGTCCTACAAAGATTGAGAAGAGAGCTAATCGCCCTTATAACCCAACATTAAAGAGATCTTTGGGATTATCTGGTGCACCAAGCAAACCAGTACAATCGCCACCCAGACCAATTCTGGAACAAGATCCGCAGACTCCTAGGAGCCAAGCACACTCCCACTCAACACCTTACTCACTCCTTCACCGACGAAGACGGCGAGGTAGTGACTTGATGACCCACCGGACCAAGCCAAGCTGATGGGCGAAGTATGGGAGAACATCCTCTCACACAATGACAGCAGAAGATTTAACAATATTCACTACCAGCTGGTCAACCAATGGCGTGATGAGAACCTAGAAGACTTCCATCCCATACCAACAATTGACACATCTTCCCTCGAAGACGAACACCCTTTTACCAGGCCAATCACGCTCAGAGAAGTGTCTCAAGTCATAAGGCGACTGAGAAACACAGCTCCTGGCCCATCAGGCATAACAGCTAAACAATACCTTCCCCATAACTGCAAGATGTCACTGGTGAATATCTACAATGCCATCTTGGCATCTGGTCACTTCCCAGCGGCCTTCAAGACAGCTAAGATGATCTTCATTGCCAAACCTAACAAGGACAATCGCATCCCCGAGAACTACAGACCCATTTCCCTACTCGAAGTCACAGGCAAAGTCTTCGAAAAAATAATCTCCAACAGACTAAATTACTACATGGAGTTCAACCACCTATTCTCTGAAAGGCAGTTCGGCTTCAGGTCCCACCACAGCACTCAGCATGCCATAAACATCAGCAAGGGAACCTGGCCCTTATCGCCACCAGAGACGTGCACAAGGCCTTTGACAGCCTTTGGCATGACGGCCTCATTTACAAACTCGTAGACCTCCCTTATCACAACTGGACCTTCCTCAGGCTCATCTACAACTTCTTAACAGGAAGAAGAATCATCCCTTCATTCCATGGAATGGAATCAAATCCCTTCACACCATCAGCAGGAGTACCCCAAGGCTCTTGTCTCAGCCCTATCCTCTTCAACATATACGTCAACGACCTCCCCCAACCTGAACATACCAACACCATCATCACCCAATTTGCAGACGATGTCATCCATGTTGTCTCCTCCACCCCTACAGCTGGTGCAAATAAACATAGGAGAGCAATCGAGAAAATGAATGAAGAACTAAATAGAACAGCCAGGTGGGAGAAGAAATGGAGAATCACAACCAACCCAGACAAAGTCCTCATCAGCACCATCGGATGCTTGCCATCAACCATAGAAGGCAAAGAGGGCATCTCCATCAGGGGCACCCGAATTGCTATTAGGAATCCAAACAAGATCCTAGGATACGAGATCGACAGATTACTCAACTCTACATCCCACACAACCAAAAAAGTAAACCTAGCTAAAGCCGCCTTGGCCAACTTTATCGATTCAAAGCAGCTCCTCCCCACATCAAACTACACCTGTACAAGATGATGATCAGACCTCTGCTGGAATACCCCTGTGCACCCTTGTCGCTCACAACCAAAACCAACATGCTAAAACTCCAAAGAGTTCAAAACAAAGCCCTCCGTTTCATCACTGGCACCAGACTTAGAGACAGAATCAGGACCGAGGACCTCCACATACAGCAGAGAATCCCTGCAATCAATGTCCGTTTAGATAAACTCACATAAGAACATAAGAAAGAAGGAACACTGCAACAGGCCTACTGACCCATGCGGAGCAGGTCCATGTCTTCCCCCCGGATTAGACCAATGACCCACACCCCGGATTAGCCCAATGACCCACCCAGTCTGATCATCTCCACTCAAGGATGGAGCACTGCACCAGACCCAGCAGCACAAGCTAATCAGATCCAACTCACACCCACCCACACCCACTCATGTATTTATCTAACCTGTTTTTAAAACTACACAACGTTTTAGCCTGAATAACTGTACTCGGGAGTTTGTTCCACTCATCCACAACTCTATTACCAAACCAGTGCTTTCCTATATCCTTTCTGAATCTGAATTTTTCCAACTTGAAACCATTGCTGCGAGTCCTGTCTTGGCTGGAAATTTTCAGCACGCTATTTACATCCCCTTTATTCCTGTTTTCCATTTATACACCTCGATCATAACCCCCCCTAATTCTACGCCTTTCGAGAGAGTGCAGATTCAGGGCCCTCAGTCTATCCTCACAGGGAAGATTTTTGATACATGGGATCAACTTTGTCATCCTCCTCTGTACGTTTTCCAGAGCATTTATATCCATTCTGTAATACGGTGACCAGAACTGAGCAGCATAGTCTAAATGAGGCCTAACCAAGGGTATATAGAGTTGAAGAACAGCCTGAGGACTTCTATTATTTATACTTCTAGATATGAAGCCAAGAATTCTGTTAGCTTTATTGCGAACACTATTGCACTGTTGTCTTGGTTTTAAATAACTGCTAACCAGAACTCCTAAATCCTTTTCGCAATCAGTAGTATTAAGATCTACATTATTTAGTTTATATGTGGCATGGTTATTTACCTGTCCAACATTTAGAACTTTGCATTTGTCAATATTAAACTGCATCTGCCACTTCTCTGACCATTGCATCAGTCTATTCAATTCATCCTGGAGTGCTCTAGTGTCCTCATTAGAATGAATTGGACGGCCTATTTTGGTGTCATCAGCGAATTTGCTTATGTCGCTATTTATTCCCTCATCTATGTCGTTTATGTAAATTGTGAACAACAATGGGCCCAACACTGACCCCTACAGAACACCGCTTGTGACGTGCCCCCATTCTGATTTCTCCCCACTTATGCGAACTCTCTGCTGTCTATCTGTCAGCCATGCCTCTACCCAGGAAAAAATTTCTCCCCCTATTCCGTGTGCCTTAAGTTTCCTCAACAGCCTCTGGTGTGGAACTCTATCGAAAGCCTTACTGAAGTCCATATACACAATATCATATTCATTACCATGATCTACCTCCTCAAATACCTTAGTGAAAAAAGTTAGTAAATTCGTAAGACAGGAACGCCCCTTTGTAAAACCATGTTGAGATTCATTAATCAATCTGTGCCTGTCCAGAAGGCTACGAATTGCTTTGGCAATTATTGATACCATAAATTTTCCCACTATGGAGGTAAGGCTTATTGGTCTATAGTTCGAAGCCAAGGACCTGTCACCTGCCTTGTAAATAGGTATTACATTTGCCATTTTCCACTTATCAGGCACTATGCCAGTTTGTAGTGATATGTTAAAAAGAATAGCCAAAGGTATACTAAGTTCCTCTTTACATTCCTTTAACACCCTTGCAAACAGTTCATCAGGGCCTGGGGATTTATTAGGTTTTAGTTTCTCTATTTGTCTGAGGACCATGTCACTAGTTACTGCAGTCGTACATAGTTTACTATCATCCTGTTCTACATAATCTATTATTTCAGGAATATCGCTAGTATTTTCCTGGGTGAAAACTGAGAGGAAGTAGGTATTTAGAATTTCACACATATCCTTATCATTGTCAGTGATCTGACCAGAGTTACTCTTAAGTGGGCCAATCTTGTCCCTAATCTTACTTCTGTATACCTGAAAGAAACCTTTAGGGTTAATCTTTGAATCCCTTGCGACCTTAGCCTCATAATTCCTTTTTGCTTTTCTTATTCCTTTCTTTATTTCTCTCTTTAATTGAATATATTGATTTCTTAACTGCCCATCCCCTCTTTTGATACGCCTATGTATGCCTCTCTTTTGACCAATGAGATGTTTTAATCTATTGTTCATCCATTTAGGATAATTTTTGTTAGATCTAATTTCCCTACTCGGAACAAAAGTTGTCTGGGCAGCTAGAACTATGCTCTGAAAAACGTCATATTGGCAACCAAGATCACCTACCTGACCCATAGTCAGGACATCCCAATTTACCCCACCCAGGTAATTTTTCAGTCCCATGAAGTCGGCCAAGCGAAAATCTGGGACAGAGATTTGATTGCAATTATCTGGGTAATTCCATGATATATTAAAACTAAGTGATTTGTGATCACTTTTCCCAAGCTCATCATTAACCTCAAGATTATTAATCAGTGAATCTCTGTTGGCAAGTACCAAGTCAAGCAGATTGTTTCCTCTAGTTGGTTCTGTCACAACCTGTTCTAAAAAGCAATCCTGAACCGAATCAAAAAAGTCACTAGACTCAAGATTTCCTGTCATATTGTTCCAATCAATTTGTCTAAAGTTAAAATCTCCCATAATAACAACATTTTCATATCTAGATTCCTTATGAATTTCGTCCCATAACAGCTTACTGCCCTCCCTATCAAGGTTTGGGGGCCTATAAATCACACCCAAAATTAATTTGTCATGTCCCTCGAGAAACTGTAGCCAAACAGATTCTGTGTTCGATGTCTCTAATCTTATATCCTGTTTAAGACAACAATTTAAATTTTCTCTGACATACATCGCCACCCCACCACCCTTCCTGTTGACCCTGTCAGTGGGGAATAGTTTATAACCCTGTATGTTGCATTCAGAAGGCATTTCTCTATCTTTCAGGTTGAACCAGGTCTCTGTTATACCAATAATATCTATATTACCTACACTTGCAAGTAATCTTAGCTCATCTATCTTATTTCTTAGACTCCTACTATTTGTATAGTAAACCTTAAGGGAGCTAGTCACTCGTTGCCCTCTACTATCCCTCTTTGTTTGTTGATCAATTGATTTGCCATTACTAACAACTTTATTTTGAATATTGTCTTTTAAACATATTCCTGAGGTATCCCGGTAATAACTGCTGTTTTTAACCCTAATGCTGCAGCCTGATTGTTTCCCACAAACACTCATACCTCTATAATCTATCAATTTAAATTCCTAGACAAGTCATCAATTACCCTCTCAATTGAATTGGCTAATACAACCACTCCATCCCAAGAGAGATGAACCCCAACCCTTGCATAAATATCACGTTTGTCAAAGAAAAGGCCCCAGTTATCAATGAATGGGATTGCAAGTTCCTTGCAGTACCTGTCTAGCCAGCAGTTTATACCAATTGCCCTAGACATCCATTCATTGCCCACTCCCTTTCTAGGCATGATGCTACATATGACTGGGATCCCTCCCTTAGACCTAACTACTTCTATGGCTGACCTGTACTTATCCAGCAGCTCCTCTCTCCTGCCCTTCCCAATGTCATTACCCCCAGCACTAAGACAGATAATGGGCTTGATCCCATTACCTGTCATAATATTATCCAACCTGCTGACTATGTCACCAACACCAGCTCCAGGAAGACACACTCTCTGTCTGACCTTTCTGTCTCTGTTACAAAATGCACGGTCCATATATCTTACCTGAGAATCGCCTACTATTAAAATATTCTTACCTTGATTAGCAGGGGAATCAGTGGCACTTTCAACCTCACTAACCACTGAAGTACACTCATCTTGGAGAACAGAGAATCGATTTCCTACCTTCACATCTTCTGTATTAACTCTCCCCTTCTTCCTTCTTTCTGAACTGTGAACCACTTGCCACTTAAAGCGGCTGCCACTATCACTGCTGGTGACCATTCCTTCCTTACCAGCTAAATCCTTCTCACACTCGCTCCCAAACTCATCTATGCGAAGCTTCAGCTTCCTATTTTCCTCCTGAAGAAGTAGAATCTCCTTCTTCAACACTTGAACCTGAGATTCTAAAACACTACAACAAGCCATGGTGCTTGGTAACAGCCCACGCTAACTCCCAAGAGCTTAGGCAGGTAGGACCGCAGGTGACCACTGACCTCAGCGAAAAAAAAAAAAAAAAAACTACCAGGGAACGACCGACTATACCATTACCACACCCTCCCCACAGAGCCCAAAGAATGACCCTCCAACAAAGAGTTCGACGCTTCATCCACAAGGAGAACTTCCCTCGACCGAAAATCTTGAGCGACCTCCCTGCAGAAGAAGAATGGATACCACCGGAACCATTCTACGTCCAGTAACACGGACTAACTCTCCCCATCTCCGGGTGACCCACTTCTATCAATCTACACCTCACAACAAACCTTGTTGCACTACAACTACCCTCCAGCAGGACACCCCCTCAGTCACTGCTTAGCCAGCCAACCCCAGGTGATCAACCAACCACCATCAAATGACCTGCAACTTCCGCCTGCAGCTTCGGCCTTCTGACCAACCTCTTAAAAAAAAAAATTGCACGCAGTATGCAATTCAGTGGCGCACTGGTATAACAACAATATAGCAGTGTGCGATTGATGGGCAGGAGGCATATCTCACTCATAAAACCAACTTCTCCATAAATTACTCAGTATGCTCAACCGCAAAGTGGTAGTAGCCTATCCACCAAAGTGGATAGGCTACTACCCTTTTACAACCCCACCTCCCCCCCTCCTCCCCCAACCTTTCCTACATTCCATCCTGACCCATCCTTCTTCCTCCCTCCCATCTTACCACAGCTCTGGTCACAACCTACCTACCCTACATTAAACATTCTCAAACAGCATAAAAAAACACATTACTAAACACGCTCAACACTTACGACACAAACACAGATGAACGCACATGTCTGCAAAAAAAAAAAAAAAGTAAAAAGGTTTCACAAACACTAAACACAAAAATATTAAGCCTTAAAAAATAATGCAAAACAAACACAGAAGAGTATCGTAAATATACGCAAATATAAACATTACACATAAAGGCCAGCATTTACTAGCAGCACTAACAACAAACACGCAAGTTACAGCATAACGAACAAAACAACGGAATGACGGAATAACAGCATGGCAAAATAATAGCATAAGAGAATAACAGCATGACAGAATAACAGCATGAGACAATAACAGCATGACAGAATAACAGCATGAGACAATAACAGCATGACAGAATAACAGCATGACAGAATAACAGCATGAGACAATAACAGCATGACAGAATAACAGCATGAGACAATAACAGCATGACAGAATAACAGCATGAAAAACAAAATAACATCATGACAGATACCAACGTGACAAACAACATAGAAAACAAACAAATACGTCAGCGTCACAACAGAAAAATAATATAAATCACAAAAGCAATAAAAAAAACATGACCAGAAACAAATTCCTATAAAAAGCAAAATTGTCACAACAAACACCAGCAGCACAAACAAGCAGCATCACAAACAAGCAGCATCACAAACAAGCAGCATCACAAACAAGCAGCATCACAAACAAGCAGCATCACAAACAAGCAGCATCACAAACAAGCAGCATCACAAACAAGCAGCAGCACAAACAAGCAGCATCACAAACAAGCAGCATCACAAACAAGCAGCAGCACACACAAGCAGCATCACACACAAGCAGCAGCACAAACAAGCAGCATCACAAACAAGCAGCATCACAAACAAGCAGCATCACAAACAAGCAGCAGCACAAACAAGCAGCAGCACAAAAAAGCAGCATCACACACAAGCAGCATCACACACAAGCAGCATCACAAACAAGCAGCATCACACACAAGCAGCATCACAAACAAGCAGCATCACAAACAAGCAGCATCACAAACAAGCAGCAGCACACACAAGCAGCATCACACACAAGCAGCAGCACAAACAAGCAGCATCACAAACAAGCAGCAGCACAAACAAGCAGCATCACAAACAAGCAGCAGCACAAACAAGCAGCAGCACAAACAAGCAGCATCACACACAAGCAGCATCACACACAAGCAGCATCACAAACAAGCAGCATTACAAACAAGCAGCATCACAATCAAGCAGCATCACAAACAAGCAGCATCACAAACAAGTAGCAGCACAAACAAGCAGCATCACAAACAAGCAGCATCACTCACAAGCAGCATCACAAACAAGCAGCAGCACAAACAAGCAGCATCACACACAAGCAGCATCACAAACAAGCAGCATCACAAACAAGCAGCATCACAAACAAGCAGTATCACACACAAGCAGCATCACAAACAAGCAGCAGCACAAACAAGCAGCATCACACACAAGCAGCATCACAAACAAGCAGCATCACAAACAAACAGCATCACAAACAAGCAGCATCACACACAAGCAGCATCACAAACAAGCAGCAGCACAAACAAGCAGCATCACACACAAGCAGCATCACAAACAAGCAGCATCACAAACAAGCAGCATCACAAACAATCAGCATCACACACAAGCAGCATCACAAACAAGCAGCATCACAAACAAGCAGCATCACAAACAAGCAGCATCACAAACAAGCAGCATCACACACAAACAGCATCACAAACAAGCAGCATCACAAACAAGCAGCATCACAAACAAGCAGCATCACAAACAAGCAGCATCACAAACAAGCAGCAGCACAAACAAGCAGCATCACACACAAGCAGCATCACAAACAAGCAGCATCACACACAAGCAGCATCACAAACAAGCAGCATCACACACAAGCAGCATCACAAACAAGCAGCATCACACACAAGCAGCATCACAAACAAGCAGCATCACAAACAAGCAGCAGCACAAACAACCAGCAGCACAAACAAGCAGCATCACACACAAGCAGCATCACAAACAAGCAGCAGCACAAACAACCAGCAGCACAAACAAGCAGCATCACACACAAGCAGCATCACACACAAGCAGCAGCACAAACAAGCAGCAGCACAAACAAGCAGCATCACAAACAAGCAGCATCACAAACAAGCAGCATCACAAACAAGCAGCATCACAAACAAGCAGCATCACAAACAAGCAGCATCACACACAAGCAGCATCACAAACAAGCAGCATCACATACAAGCAGCATCACAAACAAGCAGCATCACACACAAGCAGCATCACAAACAAGCAGCAGCACAAACAACCAGCAGCACAAACAAGCAGCATCACACACAAGCAGCATCACACACAAGCAGCAGCACAAACAAGCAGCAGCACAAACAAGCAGCATCACAAACAAGCAGCATCACAAACAAGCAGCATCACAAACAAGCAGCATCACAAACAAGCAGCATCACAAACAAGCAGCATCACACACAAGCAGCATCACAAACAAGCAGCACCACATACAAGCAGCATCACAAACAAGCAGCATCACAAACAAGCAGCATCACAAACAAGCAGCATCACAAACAAGCAGCATCACAAACAAGCAGCATCACAAACAAGCAGCATCACAAACAAGCAGCATCACAAACAAGCAGCATCACAAACAAGCAGCATCACAAACAAGCAGCATCACAAACAAGCAGCATCACAAACAAGCAGCATCACACACAAGCAGCATCACAAACAAGCAGCATCAGCATCACAAACAAGCAGCATCACAAACAAGCAGCATCACAAACAAGCAGCATCACAAACAAGCAGCATCACAAACAAGCAGCATCACAAACAAGCAGCATCACAAACAAGCAGCATCACAAACAAGCAGCATCACAAACAAGCAGCATCACAAACAAGCAGCATCACAAACAAGCAGCATCACAAACAAGCAGCATCACAAACAAGCAGCATCACACACAAGCAGCAGCACAAACAAGCAGCATCACACACAAGCAGCATCACACACAAGCAGCAGCACAAACAAGCAGCATCACAAACAAGCAGCATCACAAACAAGCAGCATCACAAACAAGCAGCATCACAAACAAGCAGCATCACAAACAAGCAGCATCACAAACAAGCAGCATCACAAACAAGCAGCATCACAAACAAGCAGCATCACAAACAAGCAGCATCACAAACAAGCAGCATCACAAACAAGCAGCATCACAAACAAGCAGCATCACAAACAAGCAGCATCACAAACAAGCAGCATCACAAACAAGCAGCATCACAAACAAGCAGCATCACAAACAAGCAGCATCACAAACAAGCAGCATCACAAACAAGCAGCAGCACAAACAAGCAGCATCACAAACAAGCAGCAGCACAAACAAGCAGCATCACAAACAAGCAGCATCACACACAAGCAGCATCACACACATGCAGTATCACAAACAAGCAGCATCACAAACAAGCAGCATCACAAACAAGCATCACAAACAAGCAGCATCACAAACAAGCAGCAGCACAAACAAGCAGCATCACAAACAAGTAGCATCACAAACAAGCAGCATCACACACAAGCAGCATCACACACAAGCAGCATCACATACAAGCAGCATCACAAACAAGCAGCATCACATACAAGCAGCATCACACACATGCAGCATCACACACATGCAGTATCACAAACAAGCAGCATCACACACAAGCAGCATCACACACATGCAGTATCACAAACAAGCAGCAACACACACAAGCAGCATCACACACAAGCAGCAACACACACAAGCAGCATCACACAAAAGCAGCATCACACACAAGTAGCAACACAAACAAGCAGCATCACAAACAAGCAGCATAACACACATGCAGCATCACACACAATCAGCATCACACGCAAGCAGCATCACAAACAAGCAGCATCACACACAAGCAGCATCACACAAAAGCAGCATCACACACAAGTAGCATCACACACAAGCAGCATCACAAACAAGCAGCATCACACACAAGCAGCATCACAAACAAGCAGCATCACACATAAGCAGCATCACACACAAGCAGCATCACACACAAGCAGCATCAAACACAAGCAGCATCACAAACATGCAGCATCACATACAAGCAGCATCACATACAAGCAGCATCACACACAAGCAGCATAACACACATGCAGCATCACACACAAGCAGCATCACACACATGCAGTATCACAAATAAGCAGCATCACAAACAAGCAGCATCACACACAAGCAGCATCACAAACAAGCAGCATCACAAACAAGCAGCATCACACACAAGCAGCATCACACACAAGCAGCATCACACACAAGCAGCATCACATACAAGCAGCATCACACACATGCAGCATCACACACAAGCAGCATCACACACAAGCAGCATCAAACCCAAGCAGCATCACACACAAGCAGCATCACAGACAAGCAGCTTCGCACACAAGCAGCATCACACACATGCAGCATCACAAACAAGCAGCATCACAAACAAGCAGCATCACACACAAGCAGCTTCACAAACAAGCAGCATCACACACATGCAGCATTACACACATGCAGCATCACACACAAGCAGCATCACACACAAGCAGCATCACAACGAAGCAGCATCACAAACAAGCAGCAGCACAAACAAGCAGCATCACAAACAAGCAGCAGCACAAACAAGCAGCATCACAAACAAGTAGCATCACAAACAAGCAGCATCACATACAAGCAGCATCACACAAAAGCAGCATCACACACAAGTAGCATCACACACAAGCAGCATCACAAACAAGCAGCATCACACACAAGCAGCATCGCACACAAGCAGCATCACACACATGCAGCATCACAAACAAGCAGCATCACAAACAAGCAGCATCACACACAAGCAGCATCACACACAATCAGCATCACACACAAGCAGCATCACACAAAAGCAGCATCACACACAAGTAGCATCACACACAAGCAGCATCACAAACAAGCAGCATCACACACAAGCAGCATCACAAACAAGCAGCATCACAGACAAGCAGCATCACACACATGCAGCATCACACACAAGCAGCATCACACGCAAGCAGCATCACACACAAGCAGCACCACAAACAAGCAGCATCACAAACTAGCAGCATCACACACATGCAGCATCACACACAAGCAGCTTCACAAACAAGCAGCATCACACACATGCAGCATTACACACATGCAGCATCACACACAAGCAGCATCACACACAAGCAGCGTCACAGACAAGCAGCATCACAAACAAGCAGCATCACAAACAAGCAGCATCACACACATACAGCATCACACACAAGCAGCATCACACACAAGCAGCATCACAAACAAGGAGCATCACAAACAAGCAGCATCACAAACAAGCAGCATCACAAACAAGCAGCATCACAACGAAGCAGCATCACACACAAGCAGCATCACACACAAGCAGCATCACACACAAGCAACATCACAACGAAGCAGCACCAGAAACAAGCAGCATCACAAACAAGCAGCATCACAAACAAGCAGCATCACAACGAAGCAGCATCACACACAAGCAGCATCACACACAAGCAGCATCACACACAAGCAACATCACAACGGAGCAGCATCACAAACAAGCAGCATCACAAACAAGCAGCATCACAAACAAGCAGATTCACAAACAAGCAGCATCACAAACCAGCAGCATCACAAACAAGCAGCATCACAAACAAGCAGCATCACAACGAAGCAGCATCACACACAAGCAGCATCACAAACAAGCAGCATCACAAACAAGCAGCATCACAACGAAGCAGCATCAGAAACAAGCAGCATCACAAACAAGCAGCATCACACACAAGCAGCATCACACACAAGCAGCATCACACACAAGCAACATCACAAACAAGCAGCATCACAAACAAGCAGCATCACACACAAGCAGCATCACACACAAGCAGCATCACACACAAGCAGCATCACACACAAGCAACATCACAAACAAGCAGCATCACACACAAGCAGCATCACAAACAAGCAGGATCACACTCAAGCAGCATCACACACAAGCAGCATCACAAACAAGCAGCATCACACACAAGCAGCATCACAAACAAGCAGCATCACACACAAGCAGCATCACAAACAAGCAGCATCACAAACAAGCAGCATCACAAACAAGCAGCATCACAAACAAGCAGCATCACAAACAAGCAGCATCACAAACAAGCACCATCACACACAAGCAGCATCTCAAACAAGCACCATCACACACAAGCAGGATCACAAACAAACAGCATCACAAACTAGCAGTGTCACACACAAGCAGCATCACAAACAAGCAGCATCACATTCATGCAGCATCAAACACAAGAAGCATCACACACAAGCAGCATCACACACAAGCAGCATCACAAACAAGCAGCATCACAAACAAGCAGCATCACACACATGCAGGATCACACACATGCAGCATCACACACAAGCAGTGTCACACACAAGCAGCATCACAAACAAGCAGCATCACAAACAAGCAGCATCACACACATGCAGGATCACAAACCAACAGCATCACAAACAAGCAGTGTCACACACAAGCAGCATCACACACAAGCAGCATCACACACATGCAGCATCACACACAAGCAGCATCACAAACAAGCAGCATCACAAACAAGCAGCATCACAAACAAGCAGCATCACAAACAAGCAGCATCACAAACATGCAGCATCACACACATGCAGCATAACACACAAGCAGTATCAAACACAAGCAGCATCACACACACAAGCAGCATCACAAACAAGCAGCATCACAAACAAGCAGCATCACAAACAAGCAATATCACAAACAAGCAGCATCAGACACATGCAGCATCACACACATGCAGCATCACACACAAGCAGCATCACAAACAAGCAATATCACAAACAAGCAGCATCACACACATGCAGCATCACACACAAGCAGCATCGCGCACAAGCAGCATCACAAACAAGCAGCATCACAAACAAGCAATATCACAAACAAGCAGCATCACACACAAGCAGCATCACAAACAAGCAGCATCACAAACAAGCAGCATCACAAACAAGCAGCATCACAAACAAGCAGCATCACAAACAAGCAGCATCACAAACAAGCAGAATCACAAACAAGCAGCATCACACACAAGCAGCATCACACACAAGCAGCATCACACACAAGCAGCATCACACACAAGCAGCATCACACACAAGCAGCATCGCGCACAAGCAGCATCACAAACAAGCAGCATCACACACAAGCAGCATCACACACACACGCAGCATCACACACAAGCAGCATCACACACAAGCAGCATCACACACAAGCAGCATCGCGCACAAGCATCATCACAAACAAGCAGCATCACACACAAGCAGCATCACACACACACGCAGCATCACACACAAGCAGCATCACACACAAGCAGCTTCACGTATAAGCAACATCACACACGACCAGCATCACACACAAACACAAACAGCAGCATCACATTCAAACACAAACACCAGCATCCCACACAAACACAAACACCAGCATCGCACACAAACACAAACACCGGCATCACACACAAACTCAAAGATCAGCATTACACACAAACACAAACACCAGCATCACACACAAACACAAACACCGGCATCACACACAAACACCAGCATCACACACATACACAAACACCAGCATTACACACATACACAAACACCAGCATCACACACAAACACAAGCACCAGCATCACACACAAACACAAGCACCAGCATCACACACAAACACAAGCACCAGCATCACACACAAACACAAGCACCAGCATCACACACAAACACAAACACCGGCATCACACACAAACACAAGCACCAGCATCACACACAAACACAAGCACCAGCATCACACACAAACACAAGCACCAGCATCACACACAAACACAAGCACCAGCATCACACACAAACACAAGCACCAGCATCACACACAAACACAAACACCGGCATCACACACAAACACAAGCACCAGCATCACACACAAACACAAGCACCAGCATCACACACAAACACAAGCACCAGCATCACACACAAACACAAGCACCAGCATCACACACAAACACAAGCACCAGCATCACACACAAAAAGCACCTCAAACAACAGCACCAACAACCTATGAAACAAACACACAATGCCCTGGTTAAAGCCCCTAACACAACACGCAACGAGAGGTCGCAATAGATACCCGTAAATAATCCAAGTCAATTATCATATCACAATTATCGGGTGATAATAATTGTAGAGAGGCGGGTGGGCGCGTGATCACTGCCTGGCTCCCTAACCTGAAAAATACGGCTTTCCCCAAATGACGGATTTTTGATAGCCGTAACTACACATATTTAGTAATTAGATTTACATAATTTTGATTTGCATGATAATGACCCTGACGCAGCGGAAACGTGTGATAATACTTTATGTAACCAGCTCAAAAGATTTACATCATTAATGGAGGGGGGAGGGAGGGATTATATTTAAATCATACGCAGCGAATTGCCGATAATAGATTGAAGGGAGGAGGATGGTAGGCGCCAGGAATGTAGGGAGGAGGATGGTAAACGGTAGGAATGTAGGGAGGAGATGGTAGACGGTAGGAATGTAGGGAGGAGATGGTAGACGGTAGGAATGTAGGGAGGAGATGGTAGACGGCAGGCATGTAGGGAGGAGATGGTAGACGGTAGGAATGTAGGGAGGAGATGGTAAACGGTAGGAATGTAGGGAGGAGGATGGTAAACGGTAGGAATGTAGGGAGGAGATGGTAGACGGCAGGCATGTAGGGAGGAGATGGTAGACGGTAGGAATGTAGGGAGGAGGATGGTAAACGGTAGGAATGTAGGGAGGAGATGGTAGACGGCAGGCATGTAGGGAGGAGATGGTAGACGGTAGGAATGTAGGGAGGAGATGGTAGACGGTAGGAATGTAGGGAGGAAGATGGTAAACGGTAGGAATGTAGGGAGGAGATGGTAGACGGTAGGAATGTAGGGAGGAGATGGTAGACGGTAGGAATGTAGGGAGGAGATGGTAGACGGCAGGCATGTAGGGAGGAGATGGTAGACGGTAGGAATGTAGGGAGGAGATGGTAGACGGCAGGCATGTAGGGAGGAGATGGTAGACGGTAGGAATGTAGGGAGGAGATGGTAGACGGTAGGAATGTAGGGAGGAGGATGGTATACGGTAGGAATGTAGGGAGGAGATGGTAGACGGCAGGCATGTAGGGAGGAGATGGTAGACGGTAGGAATGTAGGGAGGAGATGGTAGACGGTAGGAATGTAGGGAGGAGGATGGTAAACGGTAGGAATGTAGGGAGGAGATGGTAGACGGTAGGAATGTAGGGAGGAGATGGTAGACGGCAGGAATGTAGGGAGATGGTAGACGGCAGGAATGTAGGGAGGAGATGGTAGACGGTAGGAATGTAGGGAGGAGATGGTAGACGGCAGGAATGTAGGGAGGAGATGGTAGACGGTAGGAATGTAGGGAGGAGATGGTAGACGGCAGGCATGTAGGGAGGAGATGGTAGACGGTAGGAATGTAGGGAGGAGATGGTAGACGGTAGGAATGTAGGGAGGAGATGGTAGACGGCAGGAATGTAGGGAGGAGATGGTAGACGGTAGGAATGTAGGGAGGAGATGGTAGACGGTAGGAATGTAGGGAGGAGGATGGTAAACGGTAGGAATGTAGGGAGGAGATGGTAGACGGTAGGAATGTAGGGAGGAGATGGTAGACGGTAGGAATGTAGGGAGGAGATGGTAGACGGCAGGCATGTAGGGAGGAGATGGTAGACGGTAGGAATGTAGGGAGGAGATGGTAGACGGCAGGCATGTAGGGAGGAGATGGTAGACGGTAGGAATGTAGGGAGGAGATGGTAGACGGTAGGAATGTAGGGAGGAGGATGGTAAACGGTAGGAATGTAGGGAGGAGATGGTAGACGGCAGGCATGTAGGGAGGAGATGGTAGACGGTAGGAATGTAGGGAGGAGATGGTAGACGGTAGGAATGTAGGGAGGAGGATGGTAAACGGTAGGAATGTAGGGAGGAGATGGTAGACGGTAGGAATGTAGGGAGGAGATGGTAGACGGCAGGAATGTAGGGAGATGGTAGACGGCAGGAATGTAGGGAGGAGATGGTAGACGGTAGGAATGTAGGGAGGAGATGGTAGACGGCAGGAATGTAGGGAGGAGATGGTAGACGGTAGGAATGTAGGGAGGAGATGGTAGACGGTAGGAATGTAGGGAGGAGATGGTAGACGGTAGGAATGTAGGGAGGAGATGGTAGACGGTAGGAATGTAGGGAGGAGATGGTAGACGGTAGGAATGTAGGGAGGAGATGGTAGACGGTAGGAATGTAGAGAGGAGATGGTAGACGGCAGGAACGTAGGGAGGAGATGGTAGACGGCAGGAATGTAGGGAGGAGATGGTAGACGGTAGGAATGTAGGGAGGAGATGGTAGACGGCAGGCATGTAGGGAGGAGATGGTAGACGGTAGGAATGTAGGGAGGAGATGGTAGACGGTAGGAATGTAGGGAGGAGATGGTAGACGGTAGGAATGTAGGGAGGAGATGGTAGACGGTAGGAATGTAGGGAGGAGATGGTAGACGGTAGGAATGTAGGGAGGAGATGGTAGACGGTAGGAATGTAGGGAGGAGATGGTAGACGGTAGGAATGTAGGGAGGAGATGGTAGACGGCAGGAATGTAGGGAGGAGATGGTAGACGGTAGGAATGTAGGGAGGAGATGTTAGACGGCAGGAATGTAGGGAGGACATGGTAGACGGTAGGAATGTATAGAGGAGGAGATGGTAGACGGTAGGAATGTAGTGAGGAGATGGTAGACGGTAGGAATGTAGGGAGGAGATGGTAGACGGCAGGAATGTAGGGAGGAGATGGTAAACGGTAGGAATGTAGGGAGGAGATGGTAGACGGTAGGAATGTAGGGAGGAGATGGTAGACGGTAGGAATGTAGGGAGGAGATGGTAGACGGCAGGAATGTAGGGTAGGAATGTTGGGAGATGGTAGACGGTAGGAATGTAGGGAGGAGGTGGTAGACGGTAGGGTAGGAGATGTATGGGAGGAGATGGTAGACGGCAGGAATGTAGGGAGGAGATGGTAGACGGTAGGAATGTAGGGAGGAGATGGTAGACGGTAGGAATGTAGGGAGGAGATGGTAGACGGTAGGAATGTAGGGAGGAGATGGTAGACGGTAGGAATGTAGGGAGGAGATGGTAGACGGTAGGAATGTAGGGAGGAGATGGTAGACGGTAGGAATGTAGGGAGGAGATGGTAGACGGTAGGAATGTAGGGAGGAGATGGTAGACGGTAGGAATGTAGGGAGGAGATGGTAGACGGTAGGAATGTAGGGAGGAGATGGTAGACGGTAGGAATGTAGGGAGGAGATGGTAGACGGTAGGAATGTAGGGAGGAATGTACGGGGAGTAGGGAGATGGTAGACGGTAGGAATGTAGGGAGGAGATGGTAGACGGTAGGAATGTAGGGAGGAGATGGTAGACGGCAGGAATGTAGGGAGGAGGATGATAGACGGTACGAATGTAGGGAGGAGATGGTAGACGGTAGGAATGTAGAGAGGAGATGGTAGACGGTAGGAATGTAGGGAGGAGATGGTAGACGGTAGGAATGTAGGGAGGAGATGGTAGACGGTAGGAATGTAGGGAGGAGATGGTAGACGGCAGGAATGTAGGAGATGTACGGGGAGGAGATGGTAGACGGTAGGAATGTAGGGAGGAGATGGTAAACGGTAGGAATGTAGGGAGATGGTAGACGGTAGGAATGTAGGGAGGAGGTGGTAGACGGTAGGAATGTAGGGAGGAGATGATAGACGGTAGGAATGTAGGGAGGAGATGGTAGACGGTAGGAATGTAGGGAGGAGATGGTAGACGGCAGGAATGTAGGGAGGGATGGTAGATAGACGAATGTAGGGAGAAGATGGTAGACGGTAGGAATGTATTGAGGAGATGGTAAACGGTAGGACTGTAGGGAGGAGATGGTAGACGGTAGGAATGTAGGGAGGAGATGGTAGACGGCAGGAAGTTAGGGAGGAGATGATAGACTGTAGGAATGTAGGGAGATGGTAGACGGTAGGAATGTAGGGAGGAGATGGTAGACGGTAGGAATGTAGGGAGGAGATGGTAGACGGCAGGAATGTAGGGAGGAGATGGTAGACGGTAGGAATGTAGAGAGGAGTTGGTAGACGGTAGGAATCTAGGGAGGAGATGGTAGACGGTAGGAATTTAGGGAGGAGATGGCAGACGGTAGGAATGTAGAGAGGAGATGGTAGACGGTAGGAATGTAGGGAGGAGATGGTAGACGAATGTAGGGAGGAGATGGTAGATGGTAGGAATGTAGGGAGGAGATGGTAGACGGTAGGAATGTAGGGAGGAGATGGTAGACGGTAGGAATGTAGGGAGGAGATGGTAGACGGCAGGAATGTAGGGAGGAGATGGTAGACGACAGGGATGTTGGGAGGAGATTGTAGACGGTAGGAATGTAGGGAGGAGATGATAGACGGTAGGAATGTAGGGAGGAGATGGTAGACGGTAGAAATGTAGGGAGGAGATGGTAGACGGTAGGAATGTAGGGAGGAGATGGTAGACGGTAGGAATGTAGGGAGGAGATGGTAGACGGTAGGAATGTAGAGAGGAGATGGTAGACGGTAGGAATGTAGGGAGGAGATGGTAGACGGTAGGAATGTAGGGAGGAGATGGTAGACGGTAGGGATGTAGGGAAGAGATGATAGACGGTAGGAATGTAGGGAGGAGATGGTAGACGGTAGGAATGTAGGGAGGAGATGGTAGACGGTAGAAATGTAGGGAGGAGATGGTAGACGGTAGGAATGTAGGGAGGAGATGGGAGACGGTAGGAATGTAGGGAGGAGATGGTAGACGGTAGGAATGTAGAGAGGAGATGGTAGACGGTACGAATGTAGGGAGGAGATGGTAGACGGTAGGAATGTAGAGAGGAGATGGTAGACGGTAGGAATGTAGGGAGGAGATGGTAGACGGTAGGAATGTAGGGAGGAGATGGTAGACGGTAGGAATGTAGGGAGGAGATGG
>NC_091307.1:37960610-38000610 GCF_038502225.1 Cherax quadricarinatus
GGTGACCACAGAGGCAGGGTGACCACAGAGGCAGGGTGACCACAGAGGCAGGGTGACCCCAGAAAGAAAGAAAAAACTTTCATTATTCAACACTTTCACTATCACTCATACATAATCGCTGTCTTTGCAGAGGCGCTCAGATACGACAGTTTAGATGTCCCTCCAAACTGTCAATATCCTAAACCCCTCCTTTAAAGTGCAGGCATTGTACTTCCCATTTCCAGGACTCAATTCCGGTTAACTGGGTTCCCTGAATCCCCTCACAGAATATTACACTGCTCACACTCCAACAGCTCGTCGTGTCCCTAAAACCATTCGTCTCCATTCACTTCTAACACGCTCACGCATGCTTGCTGAAAGTCCAAGCCCCTCGCCCACAAAACCTCTTTTACCACTTCCCTCCAACCTTTTCGGGGACGGCCCCTACCCCGCCTTCCTTCCCCAAAAGACTTATGCGCTCTCCAAGTCATTCTACTGTGTTCCATTCTCTAAATGACCAAACCACCTCAACAACCCCTCTTCAGCCCTCTGACTAATACTTTTAATAACTCCACACATCCTTCTAATTTCTACACTACGAATTCTCTGCATAATATTTACACCACACATTGCCGTTAGACACATCTCTACTGCCTCCAACCGCCTCCTCGCTGCAGCATTTACAACCCATGCTTCACACCAATATAAAAGTGTTGGTACCACTGTACTCTCGTACATTCCTTTCTTTGCCTCCATGGATAACGTTCTTTGTCTCCACGGATATCTCAATGCACCACTAACCTTCTTTCCTTCATCACTTCTATGGGTAACCTCATCCATCATAAACCCATTCGCTGACATGTCATCTAAATATCTGAACACATTCACTTCTTTCATACTCCTTCCTCCAATGTGATATCCAATTTTTCTTTATCTATATCGTTTGATACCCTCATCACCTTACTCTTATCTATGTTCACTTTCAACTTTCTACCTTTACACACCCTCCCAAACTCGTCCACTAATCTTTGCAACTTTTCATTAGAATCTCTCAAAGCACAGAATCATCAGCAAAAAGTAACTGTGTCAACTCCCATTTCGTATTGGTATTTGCTCAAGGGATCGAATCTCGGCCACTGCTGAAAGGTAAAACTCGTCAATTAGCAAGAACTCATTTAAACTTAAGTCCTTTCTAAAATTTTCTCTTATGCGTTTAAAAATATATTTTTTCATTTATGTTAATGTAAAAGTTAATAGTTTTGCACCAAAAGTGCCTTAGAAAACTTACCTAACCTTATCATAACAAACGTAACTTAATTTAGCCTAATCCAATTAAATATATTTTAGATAAGTTTACAATAATTTAACAATAAACAAACACAATGAAATATATTTTTTTTGTTAGGTTCAGAATGATTTTTGAGAAGTTACTGCATACACAAATCTTCGTTTGCCTTGCTCGGTAAGAAGAGCGTTGTTATTTAAACCAAAATCGTAAATTTTGCCTATTCGGCACGACACATATGTTAGGAATGTGTATTTGTTTGTGCAAAACAGCGACATTAACCTTACATCTTCGAAGCATCTTCGCAAGCCATTCCCACTTTGCCAAGACACAAAGCCTTTGAACACTGAGAGTCATTAGGGAGAGACCAGGTACAACGTGGGCTCCTCCTGAATCTGTTTTAGCATTAGCCATTGCCCTTATCAACTTTGTCTGGGCATAAGCCCCGGTGCCCATTAACGATATGCTAGACTAATTACCCTCACTTCCCCATAACCTCTGGTCATCTGTGCCCAGAAATTCTTACCAGGCTACCTTTGTGCTCGAATTAACTTATCAGAATCCGAGGCTGTCACTCGTTTCCGAATTCGTAAATCCTCCACTTTGCTGCGACCTCTCGACGAAGGCAGCTGGATGCACCTCCACTTCTCCTACTTTCACTGACCCCCATCACAGGCTTTCCTGTGCAGCACAGGTGCAATTGAGTTATCCAAGGCCTTCACTGCAGCCTCATCACACACCTGAGCCCAGGGCCATCCCCTATCACCGACGACACCCTTTCCCTCTGTGAATCTTGGTGAACAACCCTACCCTTTAATACAGGGAGATGCGCCCCCACCTCCCTCTTGTGCAGGGGTCCTCACATCACCACTACTTCACTCCGTCACGATCTCCGTGTCCCCCTCCCCCCAGATTCTCATGGGCGCGATGCATTCCCCATGGCTTTGATGCTCTTTCCTTTGACAGTGACTGCCTGGGTTCACTCGGCTGCACCTTCCGGCGAGGACACTCGACAGCCATATATATGATCATATGCATTACAAATCCTGCAGGTGTGCCGCTGACCTGCATACGACACCATCACCTGCGACCCGATTTTGGCAAGATGACACAGGACAATATGTACCCTCAGGCAAACTAGTATAAACCCGGTTATGGTATATATCATAGGATTTCGAGAGAACTCTTGACTTGGGTCACTTTCAGCTGCTTCAATAAGAATATTACGGACCTTTACCTATATATAAGGGTTTGATACATCTTGTTGAAGGTACACACTAACATCCTTGTTGACCTCCACCAAGACAGATTGAAACTTGTCAACCACTGCGTCATACACTTCAGCAGATAACACTCTGCCAAAAAAAAAAAAAAAAAAAAAAAAAAAATTTAGCTCCTTTTATGGCGACACCGTAAAGATTTCATTATGTATTTCGAATTATTGCAGGCAGCAGCATATTAGACACTACTAGAGTGACAGTCCCCTTCACTAGTTCAATACCGACCTTGTTGACTCCTTTTCTCAAATCCATGGTCAAGGTGCGCACGAGTCAAGTACTCTGGGAAAATCACGAGGAGCTGCGAGCACACGTCCACCCAGGCCGCTGTCTAGGCCGTGAATCCTTTTGATAAGCAGACGTGTATTATTACAATAATTATTACAAATAAAGGTGTATATAAAAATGAGTTTATGGAGATGTGAGAGGGAAAAGAATACGTTTATTTTCAATTTCATGAGTTCAGACATGTGATTGGCTAGCCTAGCTGTAGTATCGGTCTCTCATTGGGTGTCGCTCCTTAATTTATATATTAATTATTATAGTGACATTTTGCTTGCACTCGCATTTTTTATACAATGTGCATTACTGTATGAGAATGAACGAGAGTGAAGAGAGGACCCCCAAGATGATCCATATTCGGTACGCAGCTTTGAAATTTGAGGAATATTTTGACCTAAACTAGATACTGTCACATTAACTTAAAGCAACTAGTAACAGTTAAAAATTCCATTATTGTCAAAAGACTTTCTAAATGTTCTCAGAGATCCCTACAGGCATCACGGTAATTATAAAAGATACTGAAAGCGGAAAGACCTAAGCCGTGGGGAGTTAGTTAAAAATATATTGCATGGTCAAATGCCCGCCACAAGCTACACGCTGAGAAGTGAGAAAAAGAAAAAGAAGAAAATTAATGAAAATAAAAGCATTGGGTTCTAACTGGCATGCAGTCAATAATAGTGAAGAAAGACACACAAGCTTTTGTTAAGTGAGGGGACGTAGCTGCAGCTGCTGTGGCATTTATTGTACCAAAATAAGATGTTGCACTGGGTGCGTCTCTGTTATTTTTGTCGGTAATTCTACCATTTTTACTACACAGGCTTTTGTTGATAACGTTTCGCTCAGTGTATAGTTAATAAATATGACTTGACCGCTTTGCACAGCTCGAAATGTTGACTTAATAAAAGCGCGAGTTACAACATATCTCTCTTAACAACATGATGAAGAACGAGACAAATGAGCAACACTCGGGTACCTTTTTTGCCGTAACGTTTCGTCTGTTTCTGCTAATGTAGGTAACAACTCTTAGTTTGTAAATAAAGTTAGGACATTGGCTTGGGCCGGTAGGAGACTTTGACCTGCCTCGCATGGGCCAGTAGGCCCATGCGAGACTTCCGTTTAACCAAGTCTCCCGTTTAACCGAGTCTCCCCTTTAACCAAGAGTACAAGAGACAAGCGGTATCTAAATACTGTAAGCAATTCCTTCGAGAGTGGCAAGTACAAGACTGGTGAAGTTAAGAACTGCCACCATTAACCTCAACAAAGTGATTTTTATACAGCCTCTTTTTTAACATTCATTGTTCAAACATTACAAGCATACACAAACACACAAACAAACACATACACGTGCGCGCGCGCGCGCGTGGGGCCAGGAGTTGTGACTTCGAACCGTAGAACCACAAATACATAGGTGAATAAGTGAGTACATGGAGCAGGGACGGTGGTCCTAGTAGCAACCAGCGAAGAGGTGACGCCAAGAGCTGTGACTCGACCCCTGCAAACACAGGCTAAGTGTCGATCGACAAATACTTTTGACAACTTTTAACTTACTAAATATCACACATACACCAAAAAAATACTTAAGTAACACTCACACTTTTGAGGATGTTATAGACGTTGAATGTAAACATCTTTCTCGTGATGAACAATCCCTGTGAATACAACATAAATAAATCCCGCTACAGTTGTTGGGTAAGTCTGGATATCTAGATCCTGGAATATATTTCAATCTGTTGCTCTCACCAGAGCATCCACTCCGATTATATACCATTAAAGGGAACCTAACATGTCGCTTCCTCGTGTGCACCCACTTCCCTGTTAGTATTGTTTTGTTTCTCTCTCTCTCTCTCTCTCTCTCTCTCTCTCTCTCTCTCTCTCTCTCTCTCTCACAATGATTCTTCTGTTTGATTCTTGCAAATGGAATTTTTCTCGGACCTGATGATACTGCTGTTAGCGCTGTTCTTAGTAATGCTGGCTATGTTGGTGGTGGTATTGCTGGAAGTATTGATGAGACTGGTGGTAGTGATGGTGACGCTAGCGGTGCTGGTGACTCTGGCGGTGCTGGTGACGCTGGCGGTGCTGGTGACGCTGGCGGTGCTGGTGACGCTGGCGGTGCTGGTGACTCTGGCGGTGCTGGTGACGCTGGCGGTGCTGGTGACGCTGGCGGTGCTGGTGACTCTGGCGGTGCTGGTGACTCTGGCGGTGCTGGTGACGCTGGCGGTGCTGGTGACTCTGGCGGTGCTGGTGACGCTGGCGGTGCTGGTGACTCTGGCGGTGCTGGTGACGCTGGCGGTGCTGGTACGCTGGCGGTGCTGGTGACTCTGGCGGTGCTGGTGACGCTGGCGGTGCTGGTGACGCTGGCGGTGCTGGTGACGCTGGCGGTGCTGGTGACTGGTGACGCTGGCGGTGCTGGTGTCGCTGGCGGTGCTGGTGACGCTGGCGGTGCTGGTGACGCTGGCGGTGCTGGTGACGCTGGCGGTGCTGGTGACGCTGGCGGTGCTGGTGACGCTGGCGGTGCTGGTGACTCTGGCGGTGCTGGTGACGCTGGCGGTGCTGGTGACGCTGGCGGTGCTGGTGACTCTGGCGGTGCTGGTGACGCTGGCGGTGCTGGTGACGCTGGCGGTGCTGGTGACGCTGGCGGTGCTGGTGACGCTGGCGGTGCTGGTGACGCTGGCGGTGCTGGTGACGCTGGCGGTGCTGGTGACGCTGGCGGTGCTGGTGACGCTGGCGGTGCTGGTGACGCTGGCGGTGCTGGTGACGCTGGCGGTGCTGGTGACGCTGGCGGTGCTGGTGACGCTGGCGGTGCTGGTGACGCGGGCGGTGCTGGTGACGCTGGCGGTGCTGGTGACGCTGGCGGTGCTGGTGACGCTGGCGGTGCTGGTGACGCTGGCGGTGCTGGTGACGCTGGCGGTGCTGGTGACGCTGGCGGTGCTGGTGACGCTGGCGGTGCTGGTGACGCTGGCGGTGCTGGTGACTCTGGCGGTGCTGGTGACGCTGGCGGTGCTGGTGACGCTGGCGGTGCTGGTGACGCTGGCGGTGCTGGTGACTCTGGCGGTGCTGGTGACTCTGGCGGTGCTGGTGACGCTGGCGGTGCTGGTGACTCTGGCGGTGCTGGTGACGCTGGCGGTGCTGGTGACGCTGGCGGTGCTGGTGACGCTGGCGGTGCTGGTGACGCTGGCGGTGCTGGTGACTCTGGCGGTGCTGGTGACGCTGGCGGTGCTGGTGACTCTGGCGGTGCTGGTGACGCTGGCGGTGCTGGTGACTCTGGCGGTGCTGGTGACTCTGGCGGTGCTGGTGACGCTGGCGGTGCTGGTGACGCTGGCGGTGCTGGTGACTCTGGCGGTGCTGGTGACGCTGGCGGTGCTGGTGACTCTGGCGGTGCTGGTGACGCTGGCGATGCTGGTGACGCTGGCGGTGCTGGTGACGCTGGCGGTGCTGGTGACTCTGGCGGTGCTGGTGACGCTGGCGGTGCTGGTGACTCTGGCGGTGCTGGTGACGCTGGCGGTGCTGGTGACGCTGGCGGTGCTGGTGACGCTGTTCATAATGTTAAATTTTTGTCCCCGCCTCTCGACCTGTCGACCTGTGTGATCGCTCCTGTGCCATATTTAGAGCAGAACCTGAGTCTGCTTGTTGAAGGTTCACGGGGTCGACTCTCCTCTACTTCCTCCACTTGCTCGATGCCTTCACACGAATTTTTTTCACTCTTTTTCTTTCAGTTTCTGTCCCACCCTCGTACTAATGCCAGCTCTAGTACTTTACGTACGTCTTCCCTACCAGCACCTGCAAGTATCATTGCCACTTGGATCATATACGTATTCCTTCTGTTCCATCGCAACTCAGGTATCATGAAGTTCACCTCTCCAATCATATATTTTTAATTTAGTTTCTTAAATCTCACTGTAAGAAATATCTGAATATTCTCAAGCTTCACTATGAAATATCTGAACGTTCTCCAGCTTCACTGTATGATTCACACTTGCACTATGTAATTCACATTTGCAAGAGTTTGCCATAATTGTTCCCTCTGTTGTAAATGCCTCTGAATTTATTTTGTTTATGCGGGAGACGGTTAAGGAATTTAACTTCATTTGTACCCCGAGGTCCTCCTTCCTCTCTTACCCCGCAGCAGTGCTGCTTTTGCTAGTACCAGTAGGAATAATACTAAGTAAGTTTATTCAGGTACAGGTACACATACAGTTACATAAATTATTTTTCATCGCACCACGTGTGTAGATTACATAGGATAACCCAAAAGAGTGACTCATTTCCAGCTGATATTGAATATAGACAAGACAAATAATAAGACGCAGCAGCAATAGCAGGGGCAGAAACAACAACAGCAGAAGCAGCACCAAACTAAGCGTATAATTCGTTATGGTTGTGTGTGGTATGAGGATTGGAGAGCGGAGGCTGGAGAAGTGGGACTAGCGAGGTTGGATGGGCGATGGCATTTGGAAGTAGTGTTAGATAAGGGTATAGACGTGTGAAGGAGGGACTCTACCAACTGTTGGAGAAGGGAGAGCTCATGGTAGAACTCCTGGTGTATTCGTCCATCACCCAGTCCATGAGGTGTAATGGAATGGCCTCCACACCTAGCCACAACATGATGGCGTCGTGGAAGGGAAAATTATGGCGTCGTGGAAGGGAAAATTATGGCGTCGACCACAACAATTTCCATAATAAACCGTATGGAGACCACCAGCTGGCACCACTTATTATTGTGGGTTAGCTTACATCCTGTGCTCTGAAGAGAACAGACCGTCTGGTATGCTCTTGCATTTTGTTGGGTACACTAACGGCCCCATTCAAGGCAGGTGAAATTGCAGATCTAGAGAATGTGCAGAGAACCTTCAGTGTACGTATTAGTTCAGTCAAGCACTTAAATTACTGGGCACGTTTGAAATCCCTTGACCTGTACTTCCTGGAACACAGGCGAGAAAGATGCATCATAATCCACCCCTAGAAAAATACTTAGGGAATTGGTTCCAAATCGGCACGCAGAAATCATCCCCTATGATTACTGAGACGATGTAACATACCCTCAATGAAAAGCAGGGAAGCCATGAGTAAACTAAGAGAAAATACAGTAAGTGTCCGGGGCCCAGGTTGTAGACTGTTCAACAGCCTCCCATCATACATAAGGAAAATTACCAATAGATCTCTGGCTGTCTTCAGGAGGGAACCCGGTAGATATCTAAAGTCAGTACCCGATCAACCAGGTTGTGATTGTGTGCGGCCAGCAGTAATAGCCTGGTTGTTCAGGCCTTAATCCACCTGGAAATCTGGTCGAGGACTAGACCGCGGGGGAGTTGACCCCCGGAACAACCTCCAGGTAGATTTCGCATAGATGCCCCGTAGCCTAGATGTGTCCGAGAGAGAGCCGTTATTAAACACAGCGCTTAAGGACTAGAGCTGGGAGTGTGAGGTGGGAGTGTGAGGTTGGAGTGTGAGGTGGGAGTGTGAGGTTGGAGTGTGAGGTGGGAGTGTGAGGTGGGAGTGTGAGGTTGGAGTGTGAGGTGGGAGTGTGAGGTTGGAGTGTGAGGTGGGAGTGTGAGGTTGGAGTGTGAGGTGGGAGTGTGAGGTTGGAGTGTGAGGTGGGAGTGTGAGGTTGGAGTGTGAGGTGGGAGTGTGAGGTGGGAGTGTGAGGTGGGAGTGTGAGGTACAGCAAGCATGCGCAGGATTTACCAGAGAAGCGTATGGCGTTACTGCAAGCGTGATTATGCATACAACCATTTCAACGATATCTGACGCTTGCCTCACGTTCTGTCTCTCTAGTGTTCGTGGATATTTGTTTACATAAACGATACTTTGTTTACCTGCTTCATAACAGATGCTACCATAAAGGCATTATTTCCAAAAGGAATTCTTTTCAAGATTGATGAGCTGATTACTTGGACTTCAGCAGAGTGACTGATTACCTCAAACTCCTGTGGGTTATCATGGGTTAAATTTACAGTATGTGCTCTGCAGATATACTTACCTCTATGTTTCCTATATTTTTCAGTCTATAAAATTCAATTTGTGGTTTTTCTGAGTTAAACATATACGAATCCTGGTGTAAATGAAGCACCGAATGATGTAATGTGTCTGGAAAATTTCTCAACTGGCATAAAACAAACTTGTAATTTAGTTGAAAATTTCTCTCTGCCTATAATACCACAATAACGGGACTGTTCAGTAGAAGCCTCACAGTTAAGGCTTGATGATGCGGTTTTCTAACTGGAGAACACTGATGCTCAGTAATAGTAGTTCGTATAGATATACCAGTGGAGTTATATACGACACATGTTTTACGATAACGTTAAGACAAATATGTGTAAATCAAGGCGCAGGAGCATACGCGGGCTCTGCCAAGACTCTCAATGAAGACCTTCGTGTTGGACGGGTTATAAGATATCTTTGTAATGGAAATAAGATACCGGACATATAAACAAATATCCCAAATGTTCTTGCAAGAGATAAGACAAATTATAGATATAAGTCCAGATAAACTACTGCTAATTCATTTGGGAGCCTAGTTCCTAGGTCTTTTGTGTATCCATATGCTCTTGCGCAACCCTCCACAGGATGGATATGGAATGCACAATATACTAGCACCTACGGCGGGAAAAAAAAGAAACATTGTTTCAGTGCCTTATTTACATACTAACATGAAAAAAATTATTAACCTTTGTAGTGTAAATTCCCTTGCTGAAGAGCTCTTGATCAAAGTTGGATCAAACTTGACGACCTCCCATTTCAGGACTCTACATGACTCTACTGGCTTGCGTCTCTCTATGAGTATAACATTATTATAACTATAATAATAAATATAATAATTGATAAATGGTTCAGAGAACCGACAAGTTGATAAATTAGACACATGTACAACACTTGGGTATCTTTATTGAGATACCCAAGTGTTGCACATGTGTCTAATTTATCAATATAATAGTAATAATAATAATAATAATAATAATAATAATAATAATAATAATAATAATAATAATAATAATAATAATAATAATAATAATAATAGTTGTGCAAGACAAATATACAATACCGACAAGATGCAAGTTAAGACACTTGTGCAACATCTGGTTATCTTTATTGTAGACGTTTCGCCATCCAGTGGCTTTATCAATACAGATTCTTGGACATAATAATTCAAATTCAAATTCAAATTCAAAGTTTATTCTCTATAAGGATTACAATGCTGAGTTTACAGAATTTGGTTATTGTGTGGTTTACATGTAGTAAAATAATGATTACAGAGTGTACCACTAGAACACCTAGCATGGCTAGGCATTTCGGGCAGACTTAGATTAAATCTTAAGTTTAAAATATTGCAAAATTATGAGGTAAGTTGGTATTATGGCTAAGTGACTAAATACTAGTTTGTGAGTTTAGCAATGTGAATGCTTTTGTTTTGGCACTATACATAGTTTCAGTACTGGAGTATCACAGGCCAACTAATGACTAGTTAAGATTCATTATTTTAAGATTGAGATTGATATTTCTGTTTATGGTCAAATGGGTGAGTGAGTGTAAGTGTGAACCACCAGGTGGTATTTGTGTAATTAGTTGACAGGGTGTATCAGGGAGATAAGATGTTTTCTGATGGTAGTTTTGAAGGTGATGAATGTGTCTGCAGTTCCAGAGTTTTCAGGTAGGGTGTTCCAGATTTTAGGGCCTTTGACATACATTGAATTTTTGTAAAGGTTTAGTCGGACACGGGGAATGTCATAGAGATGTTTGTGTCTGGTGTTATGCCTGTGGGTTCTGTCACAACAATCAAGAAAGCGTTTTAGGTCAAGGTTAATATTGGAATTTTAGGTCCTGTAGATGTAGATTGCACAGTAGTAAGTGTGGATGTACTGAACAGGGAGTAAGTTTAGATCTATGAAGAGTGGGGGGGTGTGTTGCCAGGGATGGGATTTAGTGATTATTCTTACTGCGGCTTTTTGTTGGGTTATTATTGGCTTTAGGTGTGTCGCTGCAGTTGAACCCCAAGCAGAGATAGCATAGGTGAGGTATGGATATGTAAGTGAATGGTATAGTGTGAGAAGGGCAGTTTGCGGCACGTAGTATCGTATCTTGGAGAGGATCCCAACCGTTTTGGATACTTTTTTGGTTATGTGTTGGATATGGGTGCTGAAATTCAGGTTGTTGTCAAGGTATAGGCCTAGGAATTTGCCCTCATTATGTCTGGCAATTAGAGTGTTGTCGATCTTAATGTTATTTTGCGCATCTCCTGCTCTGCTACCAAACATAATGTAGTAGGTTTTGTCAGTGTTAAGCGTAAGTTTATTGGCTGTCATCCAAATCGATATTTTGATCAGCTCCTCGTTAACAATGGTGTTGAGGGTGGCAAGATTAGGGTGAGAGATGACATAAGTCGTGTCGTCAGCAAAGAGAATGGGGTTCAGGTGTTGAGATACGTTTGGAGGATCATTGATGTATATGAGGAAGAGCAAAGGATCAAGGACACTTCCCTGTGGAACTCCAGTATCAAGTGGCCGTGTTGTTGATGCTGTGTCTTTAATGGTGACATACTGATACCTATTAGTAAGGTAAGATTTGAAATATGCAAGCGCATGGCCTCTTATACCATAATGGTCAAGTTTGTGGAGTAGGATGCCGTGGTCTACTGTGTCAAAAGCTTTTCTTAGGTCAATAAAAATTTCCAGTTGATATTCCTTATTTTCCAATGCTGTGTAAAGCAGATCTAGCATTTTCATGATTGCATCGTTAGTGCTTTTATTTTTCCTGAATCCAAATTGGCAGGGGTTGAGTATGTTTTGTGCCGTTATAAATGAATATAGTCTCCTGTGCAAGAGTTTCTCAAAGATTTTGGATAGCAATGGTAAGTTTGATATTGGCCTATAGTTGTTTAAATCTGTAGGGTCACCACCTTTATGTACTGGTGTAACCCTTGCCTTCTTGAGTAGTTTCGGGAAGGTGCTAGTTTCTAGTGACTTATTAAAAAGTAATGAGAGAGCATGCGAGAGGACATGGGCCGCTCGCTTGTACAATAATGGTGGGACATGAGACAGATTCCCTGAGTTATTTTTGAGTGACTTTATAATCTCGATGACTTCCGTGGGCTCAGTTGGTGCAAGATAGAAGGAATTTGGGAAATTCCCATCTAGGTAGTCCCCGGCATGGGCACTGGTACGTGGGATTTTATTGGCGAGATTAGATCCTATGGTTGAGAAGAAGTCGTTTATCTTGTTAGCTGTGTCAGTGGGATGCAGTGGTGTTTCATTAGGTTTAGTTAGGACAATATTCTTGTTTTTTTTCAGTTTGTGGGTCCCTAGAATCTGAGAGAGTGTTTTCCAGGTCTTTTTTATATCTCCTCTTGTGTCAGTGAATCTACTGGAGTAGTATAGTTGTTTGGCTTTCTTTATTACTTTGGTGAGAACTGATGAATAGTGTTTAAGAATATCTTTGTGTATTAGGCCCTGTCTATATTGCTTTTCATATTGGTGTTTCTTATCAAAGGATTTCAGAATGGTGCTGGTTAGCCATGGGCAACCAAGCCGTTTGTTTGTGATCTGTTTCGTTTTTATAGGACAATGTTTGTTGTATTACCTGGAGAGAGTTCCGGGGGTCAACGCCCCCGCGGCCCGGTCTGTGACCAGGCCTCCTGGTGGATCAGAGCCTGATCAACCAGGCTGTTACTGCTGGTTGCACGCAAACCAACGTACGAGCCACAGCCCGGCTGATCAGGAACCGACTTTAGGTGCTTGTCCAGTGCCAGCTTGAAGACAGCCAGGGGTCTGTTGGTAATCCCCCTTATGTATGCTGGGAGGCAGTTGAATAGTCTCGGGCCCCTGACACTTACTGTATGGTCTCTTAACGTGCTAGTGACACCCCTGCTTTTCATTGGGGGATGTTGCATCGTCTGCAAAGTCTTTTGCTTTCCTAGTGAGTGATTTTCGTGTGCAAGTTCGGTACTAGTCCCTCTAGGATTTTCCAGGTGTATATAATCATGTATCTCTCCCTCCTGCGTTCCAGGGAATACAGGTTTAGAAACCTCAAGCGCTCCCAGTAATTGAGGTGTTTTATCTCCGTTATGCGCGCCGTGAAAGTTCTCTGTACATTTTCTAGGTCGGCAATTTCACCTGCCTTGAAAGGTGCTGTTAGAGTGCAGCAATATTCCAGCCTAGATAGAACAAGTGACCTGAAGAGTGTCATCATGGGCTTGGCCTCCCTAGTTTTGAAGGTTCTCATTATCCATCCTGTCATTTTTCTAGCAGATGCGATTGATACAATGTTATGGTCCTTGAAGGTGAGATCCTCCGACATAATCACTCCCAGGTCTTTGACGTTGGTGTTTCGCTCTATTTTGTGGCCAGAATTTGTTTTGTACTCTGATGAAGATTTAATTTCCTCATGTTTACCATATCTGAGTAATTGAAATTTCTCATCGTTGAACTTCATATTGTTTTCTGCAGCCCACTGAAAGATTTGGTTGATGTCCGCCTGGAGCCTTGCAGTGTCTGCAATGGAAGACACTGTCATGCAGATTCGGGTGTCATCTGCAAAGGAAGACACGGTGCTGTGGCTGACATCCTTGTCTATGTCGGATATGAGGATGAGGAACAAGATGGGAGCTAGTACTGTGCCTTGTGGAACAGAGCTTTTCACCGTAGCTGCCTCGGACTTTACTCTGTTGACGACTACTCTCTGTGTTCTGTTAGTGAGGAAATTATAGATCCATCGACCGACTTTTCCTGTTATTCCTTTAGCGCGCATTTTGTGCGCTATTACGCCATGGTCACACTTGTCGAAGGCTTTTGCAAAGTCTGTATATATTACATCTGCATTCTTTTTGTCTTCTAGTGCATTTAGGACCTTGTCGTAGTGATCCAGTAGTTGAGACAGACAGGAGCGACCTGTTCTAAACCCATGTTGCCCTGGGTTGTGTAACTGATGGGTTTCTAGATGGGTGGTGATCTTGCTTCTTAGGACCCTTTCAAAGATTTTTATGATATGGGATGTTAGTGCTATTGGTCTGTAGTTCTTTGCTGTTGCTTTACTGCCCCCTTTGTGGAGTGGGGCTATGTCTGTTGTTTTTAGTAACTGAGGGACGACCCCCGTGTCCATGCTCCCTCTCCATAGGATGGAAAAGGCTCGTGATAGGGGCTTCTTGCAGTTCTTGATGAACACAGAGTTCCATGAGTCTGGCCCTGGGGCAGAGTGCATGGGCATGTCATTTATCGCCTGTTCGAAGTCATTTGGCGTCAGGATAACATCGGATAGGCTTGTGTTAATCAAATTTTGTGGCTCTCTTATAAAAAATTCATTTTGATCTTCGACTCTCAGTCTGGTTAGCGGCTTGCTAAAAACTGAGTCATATTGGGACTTGAGTAGCTCACTCATTTCCTTGCTGTCATCTGTGTAGGACCCATCTTGTTTAAGTAGGGGCCCAATACTGGACGTTGTTCTCGATTTTGATTTGGCATAGGAGAAGAAATACTTTGGGTTTCTTTCGATTTCATTTATGGCTTTTAGTTCTTCCCGCGATTCCTGACTCCTAAAAGATTCTTTTAGCTTAAGTTCGATGCTTGCTATTTCTCTGACCAGTGTCTCCCTGCGCATTTCAGATATATTGACCTCTTTTAGCCGCTCTGTTATTCTTTTCCGTCGCCTGTAAAGGGAGCGCCTGTCTCTTTCTATTTTACATCTACTCCTCCTTTTTCTTAGAGGAATAAGCCTTGTGCATACATCGAGTGCCACCGAGTTAATCTGTTCTAGGCATAAGTTGGGGGTCTGTGTTGCTTAGTATATCTTCCCAGCTTATATCGGTTAGGACTTGGTTTACTTGGTCCCACTTTATGTTTTTGTTATTGAAGTTGAATTTGGTGAATGCTCCCTCGTGACTAATCTCATTATGTCGGTCTGGGGCTCCTCGCATACATGTCTGAACCTCAATTATGTTGTGATCTGAGTATATTGTTTTTGATATGGTGACATTTCTTATCAGATCATCATTGTTAGTGAATATGAGGTCTAGTGTATTCTCCAGTCTAGTAGGCTCTATTATTTGCTGGTTTAAATTGAATTTTGTGCAGAGATTTAAAAGCTCGTGTGAGTGTGAGTTTTCATCAGAGCTGCCTCCTGGTGTTATTACTGCAACAATATTATTTGCTATATTCCTCCATTTTAGGTGCCTTAAGTTGAAATCCCCCAGGAGCAAGATGTTTGGGGCAGGAGCTGGCAGATTTTCCAGACAGTGGTCAATTTTTAACAGCTGTTCCTGGAATTGCTGGGACGTTGCATCCAAAGGCTTGTAGACTACCATAATGACTAGGTTTTGGTTCTCGATCTTTACTGCTAAAACTTCCACTATGTCATTTGAGGCATTAAACAGTTCTTTGTAAACAAGTGACTCTGCGATATACAGGCCAACCCCTCCCCCTTTTGCCAGTTCACTCTGTCGCATCTGTATAGGTTGTAACCTGGGATCCATATTTCATTGTCCAAGTGATCCTTTATGTGGGTCTCAGTGAAAGCCGCGAACATTGCCTTTGCCTCTGCAAGCAGTCCACGGATGAAAGGTATTTTGTTGTTTGTTGCTGGCTTTAGACCCTGTATATTTGCAAAGAAGAATGTTATCGGACTGGTGGTATTGTTGGTACTGGGGGGGGATTTTTTTTCCGGCATTAGTATCTGTATCTGTTGGTTTGGAGTGGAGGCCATCGACTGTGGTTCCACTCCAGGAATGACTGGATTTGGTGTACGATTTCTGCCATTTCCTGCCAGTTTTTTTTCCTTCCTAGCACTAAAAAACCTCTCCCTCTTGAGTGGCTGTGGCTACCCAGGTTTTCCCATGGCCTGGATGTTTTGTATCTTTTTGTCCCCTTTAGATGGTATGCCTGGCAATTTAAGTTATAGCACAGTCTTTCCTGTACTGAAGAGGTACACATTTCAGGGTGAAAAAGCTTACAGGAAGGGAGTTTGCATTTTCCTGTTGTCATATGGGCATGGCATTTTCTAGGGTGGTCATAGTTGCACGTCCCATCTGTTTTTCCAGATTTCCCATGCCAGCAGATACCAAGTGCATAGTATGTGCACAGGCTTGGTTTCCGCTTGCCTTGGGTTTCTGTGACTGTATTCCCTGTTGGTGCATGTTTCCCTGTCTTACTTCTATCATCCCTAGCACCAACGATGGAGCTCCCACCAGTTGTTTTTGGTAATTTATCCTCACTATTGCTATTGGAGTCGTCTTGTTTGCTATTTCCTGCGGAATTTCTAGTTTGCAATATTGGTTCTATCTTATCTTTGACTACACTTGTTTCCCTACTATGGCTCCTGTCCCCTATGAGGTCATTTATATGTATTCCTTCCTGCGTATAATTCCCGACTACCTGGACAAAATCTCCAGCTTCACCATTACTGTCTCCCAGGACAGTATCTCCAGCTTCACCATTTCTGTCTCCCAGGACAGCACCTCCAGCTTCACCATTACTGTCTCTCAGGACAGCATCTCCAGCTTTACTATTACTGTCTCCCAGGACATCACCTCCAGCCTTACAGTTTGTGACTACATGGCCAGTATCAAGGGCAGTACCATTCAGCCCAGACTTTTTATGTTCCCATCTGTTGTAGAAAGCTTCCATGTTTTGTATGAAAGCAGCTTTGATGTTATCCTCTTTTAATACCCTTGTGATTTTAGTCCACAGATTTATCTCATTTGGGCATACCCAAAAACACTTTCCTGTTTTAATACTGCTTGTAGCTAGTTCTTGGATATCTGCACAAGGGGCATGACACCAGTTTCCACAAAAATGACAATTTATCCATGTGGAAGCCCGTTTGTTTGATTGATTGCAGACTACAGAGAGCTTCATAATGATTTGAATGGTTGATTTACTGTAATTCTACTAGCCACCTCTTGAATACTCTGTTAATAACCTCCTTAAATGAAGCTCTAGCTATTTGTATTTCTATTTCTAACTGTACTTGTATAATAGACAGCTTACCGGAGTGCGCTCCTGTTTTATATTTATTGTTTGTGTTTTATAAGGGCGCCTACAACCCCATCCGTTTACAGTCTGCTTTATTGTCCATCGAATCCGTTTGAAACCAGTCAAGGATTCGGACCAGTCGAGGGTTCAGACCAGTCGAGGGTTCGGAGCCAGTCTGATCTGATCAGTGGGTCACTTATTTAAAACATACCATTTGGGCTAACACATGAAGGATCTACTGGAAATTATCTACCCGAGTAATAAGTATAACTTGCGTGTTGAAGAACCGGTGACTGCTGGATTCGGACCAGTCGATCACTATACACTATGTATACACAATGTTATCAGGGAGACTTTCTTTCCTCTGACAAAGAAAAGTTCTAAGAAAAATATCTGTCCAGTCATCAATACCATTGGCCTTGGAGAATTCTGTAGACCAGTCAACAGTCTCTAGGTCAGCTGTGAACTTCCTTATTGAGGCCTCATCATGGAGTCTAAATGAAACTTTGTTGTATTCAAGTGGTGGTTTACTATTGTTTGTCAAGAGGAAGGTAGGGTAGTGGTCTGTAGTGCTATCTGTGATTATCCCTGATTTAAGGGGGGGCTAGTATATTGGTCCATATGTGGTCTATTATGGTTGCACTTGTTTCAGTGAGCCTGGTTGGTTTAGTTATTGTTGGTATTAGAAGCGTGTTGTTCATATTGTTGATGAAATCAGTTACAGGCTGATCATCTAGTATGCCAAGGTTGATGTTGAAGTCTCCAGCTAAGAGAAGGTGGTGCTTATTCATTCGTCTGTTTGTTATTAGTGCCTTTAATTTCTCACTGAAATTTGGGATGTTTGTGTGGAATATCCGGTAAATGGCACCGATTGTTATAGGTGTCTTAAGGTTTTTTACAGTAAAATTAGCAAAAATGTATTCTCCATATTCATCACTAAAGCAAGTGGTGCTAATACAAGATAATTGGTTAGAGTAATAGATTGCAATACCACCCCCAACTTGGTATGGTCTGCAGTTGTGGATTGCTGTGTATCCTGGTAGAGGGTAGATATCTATTGTGTCCTGCTTAAGCCAGGTCTCATTAAGAATAATGCAGGAGAAGGGTGTCTTTAGTGGTTCAAGGAGTGCTAGGAGGTCATCATAGCGTTTGCTTAATGACCTGATGTTGTAGTTAAGTACTGATAGACTTTTAGCATTGTTTAGGATAGTGCTGGCTTGTGATGCTGTGTAATAAAGGCAGTTACTTTCCAATAGGTTTTGATTGTGTGTCAGATTATGGAGGTTTAGATCAGGGTCAACGTGATCAATCATCTTCTAGGTTTAAATTATGGTTATTTATATCCTGAGTTATGTGTTGAGTTCTAGTACTGATATCTGTAGTGGTGGGAAGTTTGGACAAGTATATAGTTAAAGCATTTTGGTCATATAGAGTATAGTTACTAATACACATAATGGAGTTGGTGTTGTCTATGGGTTGTGCTGGAATGAGCTAAAGTACAACTAGGTATAAACTAATAATATAAAAATACAAATTAAAAATAGCATCAGATTCTCACTTGTAATTGCACTAAGGCCTAATATAATGACTTTGGTATAGTCTATGTATTGAGCTAGAATGAGCTATAGTACAACTAGGTTTAATCTAATAATATAAAAATACAAATTAAAAATAGCATCAGACTCTCACTAGTAATTGCACTATGGTCTAATATAATGAACTTGGTACTGACTATGTATTGAGCTAGAATGAGCTATAGTACAACTGAGTTTAATCTAATGATATAAAAAAGGCACAAGACTCTCAATTGTAATTGCACTAAGGTCTTATATAAGCTGTTTACAAGAATTAGAGTATAACTAGATTTAAATTGACAAGATAAAATATGCAAGTTAAGGTAGCAAAAGAATAAGAAAAGTAGAAAAAAAAATATATATGAGGTAGTTGGTACTAATTAGCAAAAGATAGTTAAGGGCCTTGAACAATAATATAATTGAAATATACACTATTTGCACACACAATATAGTCACTAAGATATGAAAACAATCTTAGAGTAGGACTTATAATATAAACTTATAATATAAAAATACAAATTGAAATGGTACTTGCAATTGCACTAGAGTCTGGTATAGGTTGTTGACAAGATCAAGAGTATAACTAGATTTAAATTGACAAAATAAAATTCACAAATTAAAGTACCAAAAGAATAATAAGTAAAAAATAACAATGGCAATGACTTGGTTATAATATGATAGTAAGATGGTAGACAGGTACACAGGCACACAGGTACACAGGTACACAGGTACACAGGTACAAAGGATAATTTAAAGGTTGGAGTTGACTATACAAACTTGGAAATTTGGCAACAAAATGTTATGAAAAGTATAAAATAATGATTAATGTACAAAAGTAAAATTGACTGGTAGTAAATATGGTGTTTAATAAAATTTTAGTAAGTAATAATGATTACAAAAAAAAGTGAAAAAGTAATGTTTATTTCATTCAATATTGAACTGGTAGTTATACTTGAGGTTATTTGGCAGTACAAGTAATTAAGAGTACTCTAAGATAGTAAATGTGGTATTAAAACAGGTAAAGGTAATTAAACAAGTAACAGTAATTAAATGATGTCAAAAATGTTAAGAGTAAATTGTACTGATAGTAAAAATGGTAATTAATTATTAATTTTAGTAAGTAATATCAATTAATAGTATTTAAAAAAAATATGAGGTAGTAATATGGACAGAGAAAGTATCACTTCAGCTAATATTTAAGCAAACAATAGTAAATAAGAAAATTACATAAGGTGACTTATGCTTACTAGCAAAATCACATAATGAGGTAGTTGATTATTTAATTACTAAGAGATTGTACTATGAAATTTGAACAATAATGGAGCAAAACATACACTACACTACGTAGGCTTTTAGGTTGGACATTGTTTAGTTATTCTCTGTAAGATTAGTATCCCTGAGAAATCGTGATAGATCATTCTCGTTCGTGATTGTGTACAGTTGACCTACATTTATTTTCCTAACTAGAATTTTCCCATCCCGTGTGAAGCATTGGTGTATTGTGTCGTTATTCTCCTGCTTAAGTTTTCTGACTCTATACAGGAGGTTCTGACGTTTTATGGTGAGACACTCGTTTATGTATACCACTTTCTTTACTTTAATAGATGCAATAATTATGTCTTTTTTCATGTCATGTGAGTGGAATCTAAGCATAACACTTTTTCTATCATGGGATCCTAGTAACCTGGCTTCCTTTATTTCTGACTCTGGTACTGTAACTTTTGTTTGGTCCTTTATGATCTGGAGAGTAATTTCTTTACTGTTTGTTTGGTTCATATCACTGGGAAAAAGTGGACTGTTAACTATTACTGCGTCCGATAGTTTATCTTGCTCAGTTTTATCTTCTTGGAGAGCAAAGTAGTCACTGAACTGGTTATCTAAGTTGTTCTTCCATTCTTTTACTGCATCTTCATCCTTTGTATTAAGAGATATTATTTGTTGAGTATGGCTATCTATGACTGTTTGAATGGTCTTGTCACAGTTAGTCATTTCTGGTGTTGATAACTTTTGTTCATGACTGAGGATTTTGTTCTCGGTTGTGTCATCCTGGTGTCTTGTTTTGTTAATATCTCTCGAAGATTCATATTTTCAATAACTAAGGTGGAGATGCATGACTTTAGGGTATCTGGATCGTTGGTCATACCTGAGAGACTACTTGGCAGGTTGAATCCGGGGAAGAGAGGGGAGGATGGGGTGGAGGCAGCCATGTTTGTTGTTATTGTTGTGGTGTCGCCTTGAGCGGTGGTGAGTGGGGTGGTTGCTGGGCCTGCATCCTCCTGGCTACACTTGTTGAATAGTTGATTTTTCGGTGTTTTCTTGCTGGCCTTGGTGCTGTTTCCTCTTATATTGCGCCTACAGGAATTGTTGTAGTTAAGAAGAAGTTGTAGTTATACAAAGCTTAGGGTTACGTTGTTCGGCTGGTAGCGGGGTGTTGCTTTCGGTATGCGGGCAGTCTTCCTTTGATCTCTATTATTTTCGAATTGTAGGTTTCACTGTTGGTAGTCTTTGGTCATTCTGGGTGCTACGTTGGGTAGTGCAGTTTTGCTTGTAACTAGGTCATCATAGGAGCATTGGTGGCTCTGATAGTTGGAGAAAAGTACGGAGCTTGGAGGTCGCTGCTGTTGCTCTGAAATCAGAAGAACTGTATACAAAAGATGAGGTAATCAGTCCCTCAGCCTTGGAGGTGGTGTTTAGAGCACGGTGCTCTAAACACCACCTCCAAGGCTGAGGGACTGATTACCTCATCTTTTGTATATAGTTCTTCTGATTTCTTATTATGCCCAAGAATCTGTATTGATAAAGCCACTGGATGGCGAAACGTCTACAATAAAGATAACCAGATGTTGCACAAGTGTCTTAACTTTCAATATTAATAGTGTAAATACTTCCTGACCTTTAAAAAAATAGCAAATATTTTATGTATATTACACAAAATCATATATTTTAGTGCAGGCAAAATTTCGCCACCTGCTTCATTAGGCATCAGGACCGGAAATATAAACACATGCAGTTTAATCTGATCCTTTATTGACAACGTCTCGCCCACACAGTGGGCTTTTTCAAGTCACAAACAGATCTACCTGGGGTGGAAGGTACGGGAGTATTTATAGTCAGGTTCAGAATGCTGTGGTCAGGTGGAGAATGCTGCATCTGATGATCTACCGAGTGGGGTTATGGAGTCTAAAATCTTGGGTAGCTTGGAAGGTCTGCTCACAAACTTATCCAATCTCCCTTCCAAGCTACCCAAGATTTTAGACTCTATAACCCCACTCGGTAGATCATCAGATGCAGCATTCTCCACCTGACCTCAACATTCTGAACCTGACTATAAATACTCGCGTACCTTCCAACCCAGGTAGATCTGTTTGTGACTTGAAAAAAGCCCACTGTGTGGGCGAAACGTTGTCAATAAAGGATCACATTATACTGCATATGTGTTTATATTTCCATTGTGTCGGTATTTTATACCATTTACTTCCAAGCATCAGGACCGCAAGTTCCTCACTTCCGAAGTTAATGCAATTTTTTTCTATACTTTTCTCATAATTTTTGGTCTACAATCTCTAAGAAAAATATCCCACAGCTGAGTGGTCAAGGCTGTTCCAACACCCAGTGTGGCAGTTAATATCTGGATGTTCAAGGTTTGCTGGCTGGCACTCGTTGTCTCATTCTCTCTCTCTCTCTCTCTCTCATTACACGGGGTTTGACAAGGTTAGGTTAAGGATCCCTAACATCATTGACAAGCTGAGCTGTTACCTTCATCAGCTCATTTGAAAGCATTTTTATTGTCATGAAACATACAAGTAGGTAACAGTATGAAGTTGGAGCCATCTGTGGGCTAGCATTTTCATTTGATCAACTGACTTTATCTCGTTGACATCATACTGTTGTATGAATGTGTTCCAGACTCGAATCATCCTGGGGATAAATGATCTCAGATGAAGTGATGTTCTGGATTCTGAAGGGTACAGCCAGAGTGAAGTTGCTGCTTTCTGCCCGTCTTGTGGTATAGAAAACTACTTCGCGCTGTCCTCGAAGTGGAGCCAAGTGTGGTACTTTGGCAATGTTGGCCTTGTACATAACAGTAAAGCCACCCACATCCCTCCTGTGTTGAAGGCTCTGCTGAAATGACAGATCTATTCAGGATGGGTCCAGATGAAGTGCTGTAAGCTTTCTGGTTGCCTTGTTTGCAAGATTTACAACGTGGTTCTCCATGGTCAGTTTGGAGTCAAATTTTACCCCAAGGATATCAATTTCATCCCCAGGTACCAACACCTTCCGATTCATACTCAATAGTACACCGGCATTACCATCATGGTGCCTAGAGACCATCATCACTAGTGTTTTCTTAGGTGCAAATGTTACTTGCCATCTGTTTCCCCAAGCTGATATAGCTCTTAGCTGGTGATTGATGTAGCTTAGAGTAGCTGGCATTTCTTGTCTTGGATAAGTGAATCTCTCTCTCTCTCTCTCTCTCTCTCTCTCTCTCTCTCTCTCTCTCTCTCTCTCTCTCTCTCTCTCTCTCTCTCTCTCTTTCTCTCTCGTCATCTCTAATAAACCTTGTCAAAGTGTTTAAATATTGAAATTCTCTTCTACTATTCTTTGGTAAAATTTGTCCTCTACCTCTGTCCTGAGCTTCCATTCTATACTTCATAACGTAGCACTTAGCTCGCTCAGCTCACAGCCAAAAGGACATGGCGCCGAACCGTGAACGAGGCGCGACATATTAGTAAAGAGATGCTCAGCAGTTAGTTGACTGCTGTGAGACGTATCTTGGGGGAGGACCTAGGAATAACCTCTGTGGAAATAAGCTACGTTGCTTGGCTGTTTTGGGTTTCCTGGGCTAATTAACCTACGAGGTTACTCAACTAATTAGTCTTTCAGATGGACAAAGTTGTACCTGCCTACGCCTGCTTCAGACGCTGCATCTCCGTGCTTCCAATACCCCCACCACCTCTCTGCTGTTGTAATCTTCCTTACCCTTTAATTGTATTCTTGTTGGTGGTGAACAGGTGACATGCAGCATTAATAAACCTAGTGTAGTCAATAGGCTTTAAATGCCATTAACAAAGCAAGCACCCTGAGACTGTATGGTTGGTGCGCCTCGCTCGTTGTGATCTACCATTCGCTGTACTACATCAAGCTGCTGTTACACTCGTTAGCAAACTATACATTCCCTTTCTGCATTATTCCCTTAGTTCATCACGATCTTCCTCGCCTCTCCCTCGATCATCACGGTCTTCCTCGCCTCTCCCTCATTCATCACAGTCTTCCTCGCCTCTTCTCCTTTCTCTATTTTCCACTCATTCTCTCACCTTACATCATTAAGACCTAGCTGGCTCTTCACTTTCACCTTCCCTTAAAAACTATTTTTGGCCCAGCACACATCTTTCCTTCCCATCACACCTCCCATCTCTCCCATCACACCTCCCATCTCTTCCGCCACACCTCCCATCTTTCGCACCACACCTCCCATCTCTCCAATCATACCTCCCCTCATGGAAGGTTCCTTGATGTTGGTGAGGGGCTCTTGATTTAGGGAATTGGATCTGTGCTCCAGTTCCCCGAATTAAGCCTGAATGCCTTCCACATCCCCCCCCCCACTGGGCGCTGTATAATCCTACGGGTTTAGCGCTTCCCCCTTGATTATAATAATAATAATCCAATCATACCTCCCATCTCTCCCATCACACCTCCCATCTCTTCCACCACACCTCCCATCTCTCCCACCACACCTCCCATCTCCATCATCACACCTCCCATCTCTCCCACCACACCTCCCATCTCTACCACCACACCTCCCATCTTTACCATCACACCTCCCATCTCTACCATCACACCTCCCATCTCTACCATCACACCTCCCATCTCTCCCACCACACCTCCCATCTCTACCACCACACCTCCCATCTCTCCCACCACACCTCCCATCTCTACCATCACACCTCCCATCTCTCTCACCACACCTCCCATCTCTCCCACCAAACCTCCCATCCCTACCACCACACCTCCCATCACTACCACCACACTTCCCATCACTACCACCACAACTCCCGCCTCTCCCATCACACCTCCCATCTCTCCCACCACACCTCCCATCTCTCCCACCACATATCCCATCTTTCCCACCATACCTCCCTCACCACACCTCCCATCTCTCCCACCACACCTTCCATCTCTCCCACCAAACCTCCCATCCCTACCACCACACCTCCCATCACTACCACCACACTTCCCATCACTACCATCACACCTCCCATCTCTACCATCACACCTCCCATCTCCATCATCACACCTCCCATCTCTCCCACGACACCTCCCATCTCTACCACCACACCTCCCATCTTTACCATCACACCTCCCATCTCTACCATCACACCTCCCATCTCTACCATCACACCTCCCATCTCTCCCACAACACCTCCCATCTATACCACCACACCTCCCATCTCTCCCACCACACCTCCCATCTCTACCATCACACCTCCCATCTCTACCACCACACCTCCCATCTCTACCACCACACCTCCCATCTCTACAATCACACCTCCCATCTTTCCCACCACACCTACCCACCACACCTCCCCACCACACCTCCCCCACCACACCTCCCCACCACACCTCCCGCACCACACCTCCTGCACCACACCTCCCCCATAACACCTAACGCACCACACCTCCCCCACCACACCTCCCCCACCACACCTCCCCACCACACCTCCCCACCACACCTCCCCCACCAAACCTCCCCCACACATCCCCACCACACCTCCCCACCACACCTCCCCATCACACCTCCCCACCACACCTCCCAACCACACTTCCCCCACCACACCTCCCCACCACACCTCCCCACCACACTTCCCCCACCACACCTCCGCACCACACCTCCCCACAACCCCTCCCCACCACACCTCCCCCACTACACCTCCCCCACCACACCTCCCCCCACCACACCTCCCCACCACACCTCCCCACCACACCTCCCCCACCACCCCTCCCCACCACACCTCCCCACCACACCTCCCCACCACACCTCCCCCACCACACCTCCCCACCACACCTCTCCCACCAAACCTCCCCCACACCTCCCCACCACACCTCCCCACCACACCTCCCCACCACACCTCCGGCACCACACCTCCCCACCACACTTCCCCCACCACACCTCCCCACAACACCTCCCCCACCACACCTCTCCCACCACACCTCCCCCACCACACTTCCCCCACCACACCTACCCCCACCACATGTCCCCGCCACACCTCCCCACCACACCTCCCCCACCACACCTCCCCACCACACCTCCCCCACCACACCTCCCCACCACACCTCCCCACCACACCTCCCCCACCACACCTCCCGCACCACGCCTCCCCCACCACACCTCTCCACAACACCTCCCCCACCACACCTCCCGCACCACACCCCCCCACCACACCTCCCCCCACCACACCTCTCCCACCACACCTCCCCACAACACCTCCCACACCACACCTCCCGCACCACAACTCCCCCATCACACCTCCCCCACCACACCTCCCCCACCACATCTCCCCCACCACACTTGTTAAACTTCTTGTTGTTCAGGTGTAAGACCACCACTGATCTTCGGTTTACATAAATCACCTCACAGTTCCTTTACAGAATTTTCGAGAAACCTCTTTAATCTAGGATTCCCTGCTCGGCTGCTGTCCCCTCCCTCCAACCCATTTCATTCCTCCTTCCTCCTCCTCCTCCTCCTACTCCATCTCCTCCTCCTCCTTCGTCTCCTCCTCAGGCTGGATCTCGACGCAGATGGTGAATATGTGAATAGTGGAGAGGGTGATCCGTCCTTCTTGTAGTGGGAGGCTGGGTTTTGGGGAAGGCTTCTCGTTTACCTTTGTCTCGTCTCTCAGCTCTTCCCCTCTTCTTTCCCTCCCATCTTCCTTCTGCTTATTTTTTCTTCCCCTCGACATCTTCCCTCTCCTCTTTTTACCCCTCTCATCTTTCCACTCATCTTATCTCTCGCCATCTTTCCCTTTTTACCTATACTCTTACCTATTTCCCTTCCTCTTTTCTCCTCGTCTCTCTTCTTATATTTTCAATCATTTCTCCTCTTGCCTTACTTCTTCCTCTCCTTCATGCCCTCTTCCTCTCTTTGCCCCTTCCTTCCAAATATGAAGATACGATGACAGGCACAAGCGTGCAGGCAGCAAACACCAGGGAGGAACAAGGAGCAGCTGTCAGTTTCAGGGAGTCCCAAAAGTCTAGAAAATGTTGTGAACTTGCCCATCATTATATGTTTGTTCCCACTGGTTCTGAGACTCTCGGTTCATAGGGAGAGAGCACACGCAAGATCCTTCAGGAGCTAAGCAAAAGACTCATCAGGACAACTGGGGATCCCAGGACGTCTAGTCTTGTCTTCCAGCGGTTTAGCGCTGCAGTTCAGAGAGGTAATGGCTGCTGCATCCCGGGTACCAGCTCTACCTCTGAAGAGCTGCGTGAGAAAATTATAATAAAATTTTTGACCAATTAAGAGGGAAGTTTTTTCCCTAGTGGTTTGAACTGGTGATGGAAAAAAGTTGTAAACAATTGCTAGCAATCGCAAGATTCTGCTACACAAGTCAATTAGTCTAAAAATTTCCTACATTTTGCTGAGCTACCTTACGTATACCAGTTATATTATAATGTACGATTTTTTGGAAATACGAAAATCTAGGATTTTAACAATAGGAAATTACTGGGTTGCCGGTGGAACTTGTGGATATAAGAGGAGTAAAGTTACGAAACTGTAATATTGTAGAGTTGGCACAGATCGCAATATAACTTTCTACCCCAGTCTTATAATCAGTGATACCAAAAAGAAAAAAAATGTGTGATGGAGTCAGGAACAAAGTGAGGAATAATAAAATACAGTGATACAGGAAGGACCATCTTAGGCCATTCGTCATCAGTAGGAGCTGCCAGAAGTCACTGGTCTCTCCAACACGCAAGATATACTTTTTGTATCATACTAACACATATTACTCTGTTAAATAATATTTTAGTAGTCCTTTCACGAGTTAGTCCAAAATCAACGACCGTATTCGTTTAAAAATAAGTGATCCATTAACCGGATTCGTTTAAAAAAATAAGTGAACGATGACGAGATCCAAGAGTTTCTAGGTGCCCTTAACACCCAACCGGATTAGTTGAAAAACAAGTGATCCTCTGACTGGATTCATAAGCTGACAGGGTTTTTAGGAGCCCTTATCACACACCCAAACAACAGTTACTGCTGACAGAAGTAAGATTATTTCTTACAGATACACGAACAAATACAAATAGATACACATAAAAATAGATAGATCTACACTTTTTGAAGATTATTATCAAAATATACAGTATAACAACCAAAAACTACATCATGAAACTGTGTAGTCTGCATGTGATGTAGTCCACTATGCTTGTGTCTCTGAAGGGAGATCTAATTTAGCCAATTATATGGTCACACCTTGCCTTGGCAAACAGCTGTCAGGCACGCCTTTCAGCTTAAGTCTGAGGTCTTTTGTTCTTGACGGCGTCAGATTTCGGCGTCAAGTCAAAACATGTGGTGCACACCTCATTGTGGGGGGAATGCTCTCGGGATCATATAAGCCCAAGGAACAGCATGATCATGGAGTCGAGCGGAGCTCTGGCCTGTGTGCAGAGCTGAGCTGTGATGAATGGTTTGAAAAACCGACAAGTTGAAGATTGAGACACTTATGCAGCATATGGGAATCTTTATTCAGGAAACGTTTCGCCACACAGTGGCTTCACGTGGCGAAACGTTTCCTGAATAAAGATTCCCATATGCTGCATAAGTGTCTCAATCTTCAACTTGTCGGTTTTTCAAACCATTCATCACAACTGTCAGACACTGCAGCATCATGGGATCTTGTTACAAAGAATTCTTCAACACTTGTTCAACCTTTGGACGAAGACCTACTTCGACTAGTGGATGGTACCACTATGACCCCGCCTCCACCTGCTTCACGTCACCTCACTACAGTATATAAGCCACGTCTACGGCCCTATGCTGTACATTCTACAAGATTGATGGACTGAACACATCGACTCCAGGTTGAGGGACTGATTACCTCATTCTCCTCCTCTCCTTACGCCTTCCTCTTTGTATTGGACTGATGAAGCCACTGTGTGGCGAAACGTTTCCTGAATAAAGATTCCCATATGCTGCATAAGTGTCTCAATCTTCAACTTGTCGGTTTTTCAAACCATTCATCACAACTGTCAGACACTGCAGCATCATGGGATCTTGTTACAAAGAATTCTTCAACACTTGTTCAACCTTTGGACGAAGACCTACTTCGACTAGTGGATGGTACCACTATGACCCCGCCTCCACCTGCTTCACGTCACCTCACTACAGTATATAAGCCACGTCTACGGCCCTATGCTGTACATTCTACAAGATTGATGGACTGAACACATCGACTCCAGGTTGAGGGACTGATTACCTCATTCTCCTCCTCTCCTTACGCCTTCCTCTTTGTATTGGACTGATGAAGCCACTGTGTGGCGAAACGTTTCCTGAATAAAGATTCCCATATGCTGCATAAGTGTCTCAATCTTCAGAGCTGAGCTGGAGAGTTTCGGGAGCAGACCCTGTTGGAGACATTGGGCAGAGTACTGGCTTGGAGCAGTACTCGGCTGTGTAGGTCTTGGGACCAGTGGCTGAGTTCCTGTGGTGAACTGTCCTCTGAACTATATTGTAAGTTATATTCTGTTTCGTCAGTTGATTGTATTCCCTGTCTCACTGCTTATATGTACCATCCCCATTTACCTAAACTCCTGTTCCCAAATATATTATTGTACAAGGACTTAATAATAAACTGTGTTTAAGTGGAATAGTAATATTCAGTCCCCATTACTTATTCTTTTATTCATTAATGTATTTAAAGTAGTGAGAGGGTGAGAGAGAGTAGTGTGGTGGTAGAGATAATGAGAGGTGAAGGTGTAGTCACTAGTGACCTCACATTACCTCCGCTAATCACTCGACTCACCTATCTTCCCACCACTCCTGCTTACTCCTGCCTACTCCCTTACTCCCAGATTACCCAATTATAGATATATTCCACACGTCCTTTACCCCCCTACATGACATGCAACTGCAGCAACAAACGGGTTTCTGCATGAATTACGTGCAACTTCTTTGGGAAATGGCCTCATGCATCTTGTTCAGACATTCAGAAATAGTCCACTAGAGATATTAAACCAGGGAAGTGTTTTTGGGTATGCCAAAATGAGAACCAACTGTCGAAAAGAAATTACATTGGTATTAAAAGACAGGAACATTAAAACGGCCTTCATAGAAAACCTGAGAGCATTCTATAACAGATGGGAAAATAAAGGTACTGGGCCAGATGGTGCTATCGCACCTGGTGCAGATGCTGTCCTGGTAGACAGTATCTGCAAGAATACAGAAATGAAAGTTGGTGCTCCGGAGAAAGACATGAGCTCTGGTGCTGGGGAAATAGGTGTAGATAAGGACATGCAAACTCCGAAGTTACAAACTAGCAATACCACTAGAGATAGTAAACAAGGGGATGCCCCAAGGAATAAGAACATAAGAAAGAAGGAACACTGCAACAGGCCTACTAACCCATGCAGAGCAAGTCCATGTTCTCCCCCCGGATTAGCCCAATGACCCACCCAGTCTGGTCACCTCTACTCAAGGAAGGAGCACGGCACCAGACCCAGCAGCACAAGCCAGTCAGGTCCAACTCACAGATAAAATACCAGAAAATACTGTGAAGGCACCATTGTTAGTGCAAGTGTTGAAGATAGTAAGACGACAGAAAAACAGCCACCATTAGGGCATGCATCCACGAAAAACCAAAGCAAACAGAAATCAAACCTATGCAAATTCTATGCCTTAGGTATCTGCAGGCATGGAATATTTGGAAAAATGGATGGGACGTGCAACTTTGACCACCCCAGAAAATGCTGTGCCCATATGACAGCTGGAAAATGCAACCCTTCTTCTTGTAAGTTTTTCCATCATGAAATGTGTTGCTATTCAGTTCAGGAAAGACAATGTCAGGCACACCACCCAAAGTGGACAAGAAGATACAGAACATCCAGACGATAGGAAAACCTGGGTAGCCACAACCACTCCAGAGAGAGAGAGAGAGAGAGAGAGAGAGAGAGAGAGAGAGAGAGAGAGAGAGAGAGAGAGAGAGAGAGAGAGAGAGAGAGAGAGAGAGAGAGAGAGAGAGAGAGAGAGAGAGGTTTTTTTTTTTGCACTAGGAAGGGAAAAAAAACTGGCAGGAAATGACAGAAATCGTACACCAACGCACATTACTTCTACAGTGGAATCACAGTCAGTGGCCTCCAATCCAAAACAACAGATACCATCATACTATCAATACGACAACATTCATCTTTGCAAATATACAGGGTCTAAAGCCAGCAACGAACAAGAAAATACCTTTAATCCGTGGATTGCTTACAGAGTGAAGCGCAATGTTAGCAGTTTTCACAGAGACCCACATAAAGGACCACTTTGACGATGAAAAATGGATCCCGGGCTATAACCTATACAGATGCGACAGAGTGAACAGGCAAGAAAGGGGGAAAGGGTTGGCCTTTACGTCACAGAGTCACTGATATGCTCGGAACTACTAAACACCTCAAATGATGTTGTTGATATTTTGGCAGTAAAGATCGACAACCAAAGCCTGGTCACTGTGGTTATACAAGCCTCCGGATGCAACTTCCTAACAGTTCCAGGAACAGATTTTGAAAATAGACAACTGTCTGGAAAATCTTCCAGCTCGTGCCCCAAACATCTTGCTCCTGGGGGATTTCAACCTAGGGCACTTAAAGTGGAGGAATGCAGCAAATAATGCTGTAACACAGACAATCCCAGGAGGCAGCTCAGATGAAAACTCGCACACACACTAGCTTTTAAATCTTTGCACCAAATTCACCTTAAACCAGCAAATAATAGAGCCAACGAGATTGGAGAATACACTGGACCTCATCGTCACTAGCAATGATGATCTGTTACGAAGTATTACCAGGTCCTAAATGATTTAAACTGGGAAGATATCCTAAGGAACATGGATCCAAACCTGTCTAGAAAAAATTAATTCCGTGGCACACGAGGTATGCTCAAGGCATATTTCTTTAAAGAAAGAGAGAGGCTCTCCCTATACAGGCGAAGGCGAAGAATAACAGAGCGGCTAAAAGAGGCCAATATATCTGTAATACGAATGGAGACACTGGTCAGAGAAATAGCAAACATCGAACTTAGGCTAAAGGAATCTTACAGGAATCAAGAAACGCGGGAATAACTAAAAGCCATGAATGAAACTGAAAGAAACCCAAAATATTTCTGTTCTTATGCCAGATCTAAGTCGGCATCAGCATCCAATATTGGGCCTCTACATAGACGAGATGGGTCCTACACAGATAACAGCAAGGAAGTGAGTGAGCTACTCAAGTCCCAGTATGACTCAGTTTTTAGCGAGCCGCTAACCAGACAATGATCTAAATGAACTTTTAATGAGCGAGTCTTAGAATTTGGTAGATACAAACAATCTGATATTATCCTAATACCAAATGACTTCGAGAAGGCGATAAATGACATGCCCATGCACTCTGCTCCAGGCCCAGACTCGTGGAACTCCGTGTTCAAGAACTGCAAGAAACCCCTATCATGTGCTTTTAACATTCTATGGAGAGGCAGCATGGACACAATTGTAATCCACAGCTGCTAAAAGCAACAGACATAGCCCCACTCCACAAAAGGGGCAGTAAAGTATATAGCACAGAATTACAGACCGATAGCAGCGCTAACATCCCATATCAAAAAAATCTTTGAAAGATTCTAAGAAGCAAGATCGCAAATCATCTAGATACCCATCAGTTACTCAACCCAGGACAACATTGGTTTAAGCAGGTCGCTCCTGCCTGTCCCAACTACTGGACCACTATAACAAGGTCCTGGATGCTCTAGAAGACAAACAAAACGCAGATGTAGAATACACAGACTTTACAAAATGCGTGATAAAGGAATAACAGGAAAAGTTTGTAGACGGATCAATTATTTTCTAACAAATAGAACATAAAACGTAGTAGTAAACAGAGTATAGTCTGAGGCGGCTATTGTGAAAAGTTCTGTTCCACAAGACGCAGTACTCGCTCCCATCCTGTTCCTCATCCTCATATCTAACATAGACAGGGGTGTCAGCCACAGCACCGTGTCTTCCTTTACAGATGACACCCGAATTTACATGACAGTGTCTTCCATTGAAGACACTGCAAGACTCCAGTCGGACATCAACCAAATCTTTAAATGGGCAGCAAAAACAATATGAAGTTCAGTGATGAGAAATTTCAATTACTCCGGTATGGAAAACGTGTGGAAATTAAAACAGTATCGGAGTATTAAAACAAATTCCAGTCACACAATAGAGCAGGAGTGATTATGTCAGAGAATCTCACTTTCAAAGACCACAACATTACATCAATCGCATCTGCTAGAAAACTGACAAGATGGATAATGAGAACCTTCAAAGCAAGAGATGCCAAGCCCATGATACTCTTCAGGTCGCTTGTTCAATCTAGGCTGGAATATTGCTGCACACTAACAGCACCTTTCAAGGCAGGTAAAATTGCTGACCTAGAAAATGTACAGAGAACCTTCACAGCGCGCATAAAGAGCGATAAAACACTAAAATTACTGGGAACGTTTGAAGTTCCCCGACTTGTACTCCCTGGAACGCAGGCGGGAGAGATACATGATTATATATACTTGGAAAATCCTAGAGGGATTAGTACCAAATTTGCACACGAAAATCACTCCCTATGAATGCAAAAGACTCAGCAGACGATGCAACCTTCCCCCAATGAAAAGCAGGGGTGCCACTAACACTATAACAGACAACACAATAAGTGTCAGGGGCCCAAGACTGTTCAACTGCCTCCCAGTATACATAAGGGGAGTACTGGCTTTCATCAAGAAGGTTTTGCACAGGCACCTACAGTCAGTACCTGACCAGCAGGGCTGTAGTTCGTACGTCGGTTTACGTTCGGCCAACAATAACAGCCTAGTTGATCAGGCCCTGGTCATGAGGCCTGGTCACAGACCGGGCCACAGGGGCATTGACCCCCGAAACCCTCTCCAGGTATACACACCTGTGTACTTACAGCATATAGCTCAGACATCTGTACCATTAATATATTCTTTAAACTTTCTGCAATATATTTCGTAATAAAATATGTCTGTTGGTGCAGTTATAAAAGATAGGACGGTAGAGGTGGAATATCCCAACGGCCTCAGGTAGACTTGTTGCCTACTTCTCTGAGAACATGGTTGCCATAAATTTCACTACATGTAGATTCCATTTTACACACACACACACACACACACACACACACACACACACACACAAACATATCAGTAGTATCAGTTATCAGTAGTATCAGTAGTACGTGCCTCATACGTAACTCTTGGTGAATCACTCTGACCAGCGTCTGACTGATAAAATGGGACTGGAGACAATGACTGCAAAGCGGAAGTGTCCTGGCTTACTTCTCTCACTCAGCTGGGTTGGGAAGCTGACTTAGCTGGCTTAAGCCCTAGACATTGGCTAGGCTGGGGTGGCTTGAAGGCGTGTAGTGATGCACACAGCATGGATGAGCAGGCTGGATGACTGGCTGAGGCAGGCTGGATGACTGGCTGAGGCAGGCTGGATGACCGGCTGAGGCTCTCCAGTAGCTAGTTATCAGTAGTATCAGTAGTACGTGCCTCATACATAATCGTTGGTGAATCACTCATTGACCGTTACGTGACTCACTGCTGACAATAGCATGACATCACGAGTCATCCTTTGAATGCCGTGCCCTCGGGCACTGACTTCAGTTACCATCGAGATATCGCAGCGTAGACAGGTCAGTCCAAGGATTTGAGTGCTCCCCTTATTATTATTATACGCTACCAAGACATCCAACGTAGTATTATTTACTCCAAATCCATTAACGAACCCTCACGACAAACACACATACACAAACACACAGAAACACACAAACACACACACACACACACACACCATCCCAATACAAACTACAATCCACACGCACAGCTTCCACCCAACACCCAGCTATAGAATCCCACAGTATGCTACAAGGTCTCCCACCCTCACAGGCCCCCCAGACCAAAGTGTTGGAGAGGAAACTGAAGGTATGGTACACAAACGCTGATGGAATAGCAAATAAGTGGGAGAAGTGGCACGAAAGAGTCAAAGAGGCATCACCGGACATCATAGCTCTCACAGAAACCAAGATTACAGGTATAACAGATGCCATCTTTCCAATGGATACCAGATCCTGAGGAAAGACAGAGGTAACAGGGGGTTGGAGGAGTGGCACTGTTGATCAAAAACCAATGGAATTTTGATGAGCTGGAGAGAGGAGACATCGGAGAAGCAAGCGATTACATAGTGGGAACACTTCACTCTGGAGGTCCCAAGGTGGTAATTGCAGAACAGCAGGAGGCCAAGGCAAGAGTATGACGAGAGCAATAGAGCGATGGTTGACACACTAGCTGCAGTGGCCAGAAGAGCTCATGCATGCAGGGCAAAGCTCCTGATCATGGGCGGTTTTAACCACAAGGAGATCAATTGGGAGAACTTTGAGCCACATGGGGGCCAAGACACGTGGAGGGCTAAGATGATGGAGGTGGTACTGGAAAATTTCATGCACCAACACGTAAGGGACACTACAAGAGAGAGAGGAGAGGATGAACCAGCAAGACTGGACCTAGTATTCACTTTGAGTAGTGCCGATATTGAGGACATCACATATGAAAGACCCCTTGGGGCCAGCAATCATGTGGTTTTAAGCTTCGTACACACAGTAGAGCTACAAGTGGAGGGGGAGGCAGGAAGGACAGGACAAATGAAGCCAAACTACAAGAAAGGGGACTACAGGGGAATGAGAAACTTCCTGAACGGGGTTCAGTGGAACAGAGAACTGGCAGGGAAGCCAGTTAATGAGATGATGGAATATGTAGCAACAATGTACAAGGAGGTTGAGGAGAGGTTTGTACCCAAGGGTAACAGGAATAATGAAAAAGCCAGGATGAGCCCATGGTTCACCCAAAGGTGCAGGGAAGCAAAAACCAAGTGTGCTAGGGAATGGAAGAAATATAGAAGGCAAAGGACCCAGGAGAATAAGGAGAGCAGTCGTAGAGCCAGAAATGAATATGCACAGATAAGAAAGGAGGCCCAACGAAAATATGAAAACGACATAGCAGCGAAAGCCAAATCTGACCCGAAGCTGTTATACAGCCACATCAGGAGGAAAACAACAGTCAAGGATCAGGTGATCAGGCTAAGGAAGGAAGGAGGAGAGACAACAAAAAAGACGTAGAGGTGGGGCACACCACCAAGTGCTGGACACAGTACACACAACCAAGGAAGAAGCAAAGAGGCTAGATACCTCAAAGGCAATGGGGCCGGATAATATCTCTCCATGGGTCCTGAGAGAGGGAGCAGAGGCGCTATGCGTACCCCTAACAACAATATTCAATACATCTATCGAAACAGGGAGATTGCCTGAGGCATGGAAGACAGCAAATGTAGTCCCAATCTTTAAAAAAGGAGACAGACATGAAGCACTAAACTACAGACCAGTGTCACTGACATGCACAGTATGCAAAGTCATGGAGAAGATTATCAGGAGAAGAGTGGTGGAACACCTAGAAAGGAATGATCTCATCAACAGCAGCCAACATGGTTTCAGGGATGGGAAATCTTGTGTCACAAACCTACTGGAGTTCTATGACATGGTGACAGCAGTAAGACAAGAGAGACAGGGGTGGGTGGATTGCATTTTCTTGGACTGCAAGAAGGCGTTTGACACAGTTCCACACAAGAGATTAGTGCAAAAACTGGAGGACCAAGCAGGGATAACAGGGAAGGCACTGCAATGGATCAGGGAATACTTGTCAGGAAGACAGCAGCGAGTCATGGTACGAGGCGAGGTGTCAGAGTGGGCACCTGTGACCAGCGGGGTCCCACAGGGGTCAGTCCTAGGACCAGTGCTGTTTCTGGTATTTGTGAACGACATGACGGAAGGAATAGACTCCGAAGTGTCCCTGTTTGCAGATGACGTGAAGTTGATGAGAAGAATTCATTCGATCGAAGACCAGGCAGAACTACAAATGGGATTTGGACAGGCTGCAGACCTGGTCCAGCAATTGGCTCCTGGAGCTCAACCCCACCAAGTGCAAAGCCATGAAGATTGGGGATGGGCAAAGAAGACCGCAGACGGAGTACAGTCTAGGGGGCCACAGACTACAAACCTCACTCAAGGAAAAAGATCTTGGGGTGAGCATAACACCAGGCACATCTCCTGAAGCGCACATCAACCAAATAACTGCTGCAGCATATGGGCGCCTGGCAAACCTAAGAACAGCACTCCGACATCTTAATAAGGAATCGTTCAGGACCCTGTACACTGTATACGTTAGGCCCATATTTGAATATGCAGCGCCAGTTTGGAACCTACACCTAGCCAAGCACGTGAAGAAACTAGAGAAAGTGCAAAGGTTTGCAACAAGACTAGCCCCGGAGCTAAAAGGTATGCCCTACGAGGAGAGGTTAAGGGAAATCAACCTGACGACACTGGAAGACAGGAGAGTTAGGGGGGATATGATAACTACATATAAAATAGTAAGAGGTATAGACAAGGTGGACAGAGACAGGAAGTTCCAGAGATGGGACACAGCAACAAGGGGACACAGTTGGAAGTTGAAGACACAGATGAACTACAGGGATGTTAGGAAGTATTTCTTCAGTCACAAAGTTGTCAGGAAGTGGAATAGCCTGGGTAGTGATGTAGTGGAGGCAGGATCCATACATAGCTTTAAGAAGAGGTATGATAAAGCTCACGAAGCGGGAAGAGTGACCGGGTAACAGCCAGTTAAAGAGGCGAGGCTAGGAGCTGTGACATGATCCCCGCAACCACAACTAGGCGAGTACAACTAGGTGAGTATGCACACACATTATATATATATATATATATATCTATATCTATATCTATATATATATATATATATATATATATATATATATATATATATATATATATATATATATATATATATATATATATATATATATATATATATATATGTATATATATATATATATGTATATATATATATATATATATATATATATATATATATATATATATATATATATATATATATATATATATATATATATATATATATATATATATATATATATATATATATATATATGTAAGTAAAACGAAAGCCTGTGATTGTTATACATGATGGTAGGATTGCTGATGTCTTTTGTCTGTCTCATAAATATGCAAGATTACAGGTATGTCTTGCTACTTCTACTTACACTTAGGTCACACTACACATACATGTACACATTTATTTATACACATTCATCTGAGTTTTCTTTGATTTTATCTTAATAGTTCTTGGTCTTATTACTTTTCCTTTTATATCCATGGGGAAGTGGAATAAGAATCTTTCCTCCGTAAGCCATGCGTGTTGTAAAAGTCAACTAAAATGCCGGGAACAATGGGCTAGTAACCCCTTTTCCTGTAAAGATTACTAAAAAGAATAAGAAGAAAATTGTCAAAGTGGGAAGTCTGAATGTGCGTGGATGTTGTGCAGATGATAAGAAAGAGATGATTGTGGATGTTATGAATGAGAAGAAGCTGGATGTCCTGGCTTTAAGTGAAACAAAGCTGAAGGGGGTGGGTGAGTTTCAGTGAAATGGAATAAATGGGATTAGGTCAGGGGTTTCAAATAGAGTTAGAGCTAAAGAAGGAGTAGCAATAATGTTGAAGGATAAACTATGGCAGAAAAAGAGGGACCATAAATGTATTAATTCAAGGATTATGTGGAGTAAAATAAAGATTGGATGTGAAAAGTGGGTTATAATAAGCGTGTATGCACCTGGAGAAGAGAGAAGTGTAGAGGAGAGAGAGAGAGATTTTGGGAAATGTTGAGTGAATGCGTGGGGAGTTTTGAATCAAGTGTGAGTGTAATGGTGGTTGGGGATTTCAATGCTAAAGTGGGTAAAAATGTTATGGAGGGAGTAGTAGGTAAATTTGGGGTGCCAGGGGTAAGTGTAAATGGGGAGCCTTTAATTGAGCTATGTGTAGAAAGAGATTTGGTAACAAGTAATACATATTTTATGAAAAAGAGGATAAATAAATATACAAGGTATAATGTAGCACGTAATGAAAGTAGTTTATTAGATTATGTATTGGTGGATAAAAGGTTGATGGGTAGGCTCCAGGATGTACATGTTTATAGAGGGGCAACTGATATATCGGATCATTATTTAGTTGTAGCTACAGTTAGAGTAAGAGGTAGATGAGAAAAGAGGAAGGTGGCAACAACAAGTAAGAGGGAGGTGAAAGTGTATAAACTAAGGGAGGAGGAAGTTCGGGTGAGATATAAGCGACTATTGGTAGAAAGGTGGGCTAGTGCAAAGATGAGTAGTGGGGGGGGGTTGAAGAGGGTTGGAATAGTTTTAAAAATGCAGTATTAGAATGTGGGGCAGAAGTTTGTAGTTATAGGAGGGTGGGGGCAGGAGAAAAGAGGAGTGATTGGTGGAATGATGAAGTAAAGGGTGTGATAAAAGAGAAAAAGGTAGCTTATGAGAGGTTTTTACAAAGCAGAAGTGTTATAAGAAGAGCAGAGTATATGGAGAGTAAAAGAAAGGTAAAGAGAGTGGTGAGAGAGTGCAAATGGAGAGCAGATGATAGAGTGGGAGAGGCACTGTCAAGAAATTTTAATGAAAATAAGAAAAAATTTTGGAGTGAGTTAAACAAGTTAAGAAAGCCTAGGGAAAGTATGGATTTGTCAGTTAAAAACAGAGTAGGGGAGTTAGTAGATGGGGAGATGGAGGTATTAGGTAGATGGCGAGAATATTTTGAGGAACTTTTAAATGTTAAGGAAGAAACAGAGGCAGTAATTTCATGCACTGGTCAGGGAGGTATACCATCTTTTAGGAGTGAAGAAGAGCAGAATGTAAGTGTGGGGGAGGTACGTGAGGCATTACCTAAAATGAAAGGGGGTAAAGCAGCTGGAACTGATGGGATCATGACAGAAATGTTAAAAGCAGGGGGGGATATAGTGTTGGAGTGGTTGGTACAATTGTTTAATAAATGTATGAAAGAGGGGAAGGTACCTAGGGATTGGCGGAGAGCATGTATAGTCCCTTTATATAAAGGGAAAGGGGACAAAAGAGACTGTAAAAATTATAGAGGAATAAGTTTACTGAGTATACCAGGAAAAGTGTACGGTAGGGTTATAATTGAAAGAATTAGAGGTAAGACAGAATGTAGGATTGCGGATGAGCAAGGAGGTATCAGAGTGGGTAGGGGATGTGTAGATCAAGTGTTTACATTGAAGCATATATGTGAACAGTATTTAGATAAAGGTAGGGAAGTTTTTATTGCATTTATGGATTTAGAAAAGGCATATGATAGAGTGGATAGAGGAGCAATGTGGCAGATGTTGCAAGTATATGGAATAGGTGGTAAGTTATTAAATGCTGTAAAGAGTTTTTATGAGGATAGTGAGGCTCAAGTTAGGGTGTGTAGAAGAGAGGGAGAATA